>NC_134034.1:11188499-11489461 GCF_964204645.1 Tubulanus polymorphus
AGGTTAACAGATTACAAACTCTCTACCGGCCGCTTCTATCAGGTTTACAGATTACAATCTCTCTACCGGCCGCTTCTATCAGGTTTACAGATTACAAACTCTCTACCGGCCGCTTCTATCAGGTTTACAGATTACAAACTCTCTACCAGCCGCTTCTATCGGGTTTACAGATTACAAACTCTCTACCGGCCGCTTCTATCAGGTTTACAGATTACAAACTCTCTACCGGACGCTTCTATCAGGTTTACAGATTACAAACTCTCTACCGGCCGCTTCTATCAGGTTTACTGATTACAAACTCTCTACCGGCCGCTTCTATCGGCTTTACAGAATACAAACTCTCTACCGGCCGCTTCTATCAGGTCACAGATTACAAACTCTCTACCAGCCGCTTCTATCAGGTTTACAGATTATACTATTCAGGAATAGGTAGAGCGTATTCTGGTCTATATGCGCCAGAATTCCAGAATTGGTAGAAACCAATCGAAACCTGCCAAACTCTACCGGCGGCTTCTATCGGGTTTACAGTTTATACTATTCCGGAATAGGTAGACGCCTATTCTAGTTGAAACGACCGAATAATTCTAAGAAATGGAATGAAAATTTATCCCGTACCTTGTCCGACGCGAGCAACGACGCTAATAAACATAAATGTGGCGTCCAAAACAGTTTCAAACGCATGATTAACACAGCCATGATTGAGTAGGCAGCTAACTGGATTATATGGTATAGAACTTCACTGTGCTGTTTAGATCGATACTCACTGAAAGTATATGCGATTAGGAAAATCAATTTCACGCCACTTTTAACCCATAATACCGAATTAGACTCAAGTTTCTGGTCCTGGTTTTACAGTCGAGTTGAATCTAGCATTAAATATTGGAAATTAAACTCAAATGACAACTGCAGAACAGGGGACTGGGTCTTGAACCGTGGAACTGCGTTCAGAACAGTAGAACTAGGTTCAGAACTGTGGAACTGGTTTCAAAACGTGAAACTAGCTCCAGAACTGTGGAACTGAGTCTATAAATGCGGAACTGGGTTCAAAACAGTAGAACTAGGTTCAGAACTGTGGAACTGGTTTCAAAACTTGAAACTAGCTCCAGAACTGTGGAACTGAGTCTATAAATGCGGAACTGGGTTCAGAACAGTAGAACTAGGTTCAGAACTGTGGAACTGGTTTCAAAACTTGAAACTAGCTCCAGAACTGTGGAACTGAGTCTATAAATGCGGAACTGGGTTCAGAACTGTTGAACTAGCTCCTGAACAATAGAACTAGGTTCAGAACTGCGGAACTGAATCCAGAATTGTGGACCTAAATTCCGAACTGTGGAACTGGCTCCTGATCTGCGGAACTGGATCCTGAACTGTGGAAACAGCTCCTGGACTGTGGAACTGAGTCAACAAACAACTTCACACAAATTTACCTTTCGATGTTATTATTCGTTGTTTTATGACTATCAGTAGCTTGTTCAGCTGCAGATTTTCGATATTCATTCATCAACATCTAAAGCCAAAAAAATTCAAAAACCATTTTCAGAGACACTTCTCATCGAGGTCAAACCGATTCAAAGCAGAATAAATAAGAGAACAAACTTCGGGGTCCAGTTTTATAAACTGGCATTGATATTAAGCAGGAAGGTTAGTCAGCCCCCCAGAGTTAAAGTCAATACCAGTCCATAAAACCGGCTCAATGGATATTCAGGGCCGACGTATACCCGTATCGGTACTTACAGTGAATAAAGCGGCTAACACCCCGACAACGCAGGCCGGTAGCACCAATGTCTGACTCAGTTTGACGAACGGTTCTTTTCCTAGAAAGTCGAATTCAACGGCGCACGTGTACAACATCGTGTGGAAGTTTTTATACGTCGAGAATTTACTGCGCAAAATATCAGCGATATGAGCCTAGAATATAGATATATTGGTCGTGAAACAAAGAAATTCCGCTTTTCGATATGTCAGGGTGCCAACCTCTGAAAAGTGCCATCAGTGACACCAAATTCTTTCGAAACATTTCAATGAAATATGAAAATGTTCAAATTAATCAGTAATCAACAGTAAGACCCTCAGTAACATGTTTCATATTTCTGTTCAAATTAATCAGTTAATCAACAGTAAGACCCTCAGTAACATCTTTCATATTTCTGTTCAAATTAATTAGTAATCAACAGTAAGACCCTCAGTAACATCTTTCATATTTCTGTTCAAATTAATCAGTAATCAACAGTAAGACCCTCAGTAACATCTTTCATATTTCTGTTCAAATTAATCAGTAATCAACAGTAAGACCCTCAGTAACATCTTTCATATTTCTTTTCAAATTAATCAGTAATCAACAGTAAGATCCTCAGTAACATCTTTCATATTTCTGTTCAAATTAATCAGTAATCAACAGTAACACCCTCAGTAACATGTTTCATATTTCTGTGCAAAGTAATCATTAATCAACAGTAAGACCCTCAGTAACATCTTTCATATTTCTGTTCAAATTAATCAGTAATCAACAGTAACACCCTCAGTAACATGTTTCATATTTCTGTGCAAAGTAATCATTAATCAACAGTAAGACCCTCAGTAACATCTTTCATATTTCTGTTCAAATTTATCAGTAATCAACAGTAACACCCTCAGTAACATGTTTCATATTTCTGTGCAAAGTAATCATTAATCAACAGTAAGACCCTCAGTAACATCTTTCATATTTCTGTTCAAATTAATCAGTAATCAACAGTAACACCCTCAGTAACATGTTTCATATTTCTGTGCAAAGTAATCATTAATCAACAGTAAGACCCTCGCTAACATCTTTCATATTTCTGTTCAAATTTATCAGTAATCAACAGTAACCCCCTCAGTAACATGTTTCATATTTCTGTATGTATCAAACGAATCAAATCAGTATTTCTCTACATAATAGTTGTAACAAATACTGAAAATCAGGAACAGTTTGCAGCAGCTCTGCGTTTTTATCTTCTTCAACTTACGTCATCAGCAACGCGAAGTAATTTCGATATCAAGAATTTGACTCCCACTAAACCGGTAAGTAGCAGAACACCTTGAGCAACCTAGAATAGAGTTTCAGAATACAACGCCACATACTTCCACGTGTATTTGAAAATATGGACAGTTTCGCGGTACAAGTTTTCCGTACGAACCCAAATTAAGAGAATGTGTTTGAGTTTTTCTATGAATGGTTCCAAGTAAACAATCAACTGAAATAGACACAAATTAGGTATTAATAGTGAACGTAGTCTAGAGCAAGCAACAGGCGGATCCAGGGGCTGACTTCGACGGGAGCACAAAGAAATGTAAAGGGCGTACAGTTGAAAAGGGCGTACAATTAAAAGGGGCAAGAATCCACGCAGAGCGAGCGTCAAGTCAAATCAAGGGTCTGGAAAATTTAGAAATCGCTGCGCATTTTCATACAATTTCCAGGCATTTGAACGATATTAACGAGTATATAAGTAAAGTTGATCCTGCGTTGCAGACTGGTGTCTGATTAGTCGTCGGTGGAAAAAGTGACATGAAAAAAATCGCCATCGTATCTTTCAAAACGGCACAAGAGAACTGCGCGACGATAGCACGTCATCGTAGAGCTGTTTTCAATCTCACTAATGTATTCCGGACTACATGAAATACGGCCTGGAGCCTGACGATTATTGCGTAATTATTCAGAACTTACGTGAATAGTGACTAGAGCCGAGAAGAAAAATGAGGTGAGAAGCATCTCATTACCGAACAGCAACAAATAACTCACGACTAAACCCATCTGAAATTCAGAAACCATTTATCAGACTCAGAGAAACTCTCGGAATTTATCGATTTTACGATCGAAACGAGTTTGTACTCACAGATTGACCGATCAGGATGATCTTAATTTTACGCGATCCTATGAAACGCAAGGCGTAAACGGCGAACACGGCCAAACTCTGAGTCAACAACGCGAACTGAGCAAACTGAAAATATCGCAACAGCAGACGGATGGAGAATTAAAAAGAAAATAGATGACACCACTGAGGAAGGTCATCCTCGCTTGCCAGGGGTCTGGTATCACTCCCGAAATCTTTTCCACCAGCCCCCTGGCCTCACGAAGCGTGATTTCATTACTGGCGCTGTTGCGCATGACGTCATATATCGATTTGCGAAATACTTCCTTGTTCAGTAAAACGTTCGCTGATTGGTCCATTTAACGGGAAAACCAATAGAAGCCTAAAGTCGTTTGTTACAAGCGCTGTGATTGGTACGACCGGATTCTGGTCGGCTAGTAACGACTCCAACGACTCGTGAGGTCAAGGGGTTCGGCGAACAGCTTAAGCATAATGGGTTCGAATTCCTTGACGGGTGAAGATGAGGAGAGTAGGTATCGAATACTCACCTGCCAGGGCAACATGAATGAAACTGTCGCTATCGCTATTAGGACGCTGTGCTTGTAATTCGGACGGGAAATTCTACGAGAAAAAACAGAACAGATTTCCGTATACGAATGAAGCGTTTTACTGCACGGTGAAAATGAAGTGGATTTCAGCGAAACTTACTTTAAAACATGAGTAACTACTAATAACTGTATGAGTAGGAATGGGTAGGCGAAACTCTCTCGCAGCGGCGGTGTCCACTGGACGCGGGTAGCCTGGAAAATTCATTCAACTTGCGTTATCAGTAACTGATGTCATACGGGGATTTATGGTGGCAGCCATCTTGTTCGGGACAATGGTAGGTTAATTTGATGATCTCATAGGGGGACGTATGGAGACAGCCATCGTTAACTTCTGTGATAGTCTATAGAGGTTCTAAGTGATGTCATGGGGGGGATTTATGGAGGCAACCATCTTTTCTGGAAGGTTCTTTAGCTCAATTTGATGACGTCAAAAGGGGATGTATGGAGATCTTTTCTGGAAGCATTATAGATCAAATTGATGATGTCATAGGGGGATTTATGGCACCACGCATCTTTAATGGAAGCGTCTATAGATCGAAACGCTGGTAGGTAATTTGATGACGTCATAGGGTGATTTACGGAGGTGGCCATCGGTACTCACTTCTCCGTGATTGTAGAAAAAACAGACAACGGACAACAGACCCCCGAATAAACTTCCGCTGAAATGAGAAAAAACAGGTTGCGAATTGCGCAAAAACTGCCGACAATTGTTGAGTCTTCGTTTTTTGTTTTTGTTTTTTTTACCTTATATGCACGGCTAACAGGAATAAAACGGAGACTCCAACGCCGTTTACGAAAAATACGTTATCCACGTAAAAATACGCCGGATCACCGAAACCTGCAGTTTAAAAAAAAGTCAATTCAAATCTTTTAATTACCGCGGTAAAAACAAGCGGCGGATCCAGGGTCTAAGAATCAGGGGGGGGGGTGTCGACGTAACAAATTTGGGACTTTTTGAAAAATCATGTATCTGTTAGCAACATAATCAAGGTGAAACAAATGAGGAATTTGTAACTGTGTTCATTTTTTCTAAATAGAAAAACTTTTTGAAAAGTACGAACCCTCGCAACTTTGAACCGGTGGTAGATTCCCTCCTCGATTCACCGTGAAACATTCTTTCGTTTTGATTCCCAGCGAACCGGTGATCGAATCATAAATACGAAAACCAATCCCGAGAACGACCTAAAAAAAGAAAAAAAATAGAATCATAAACATTTTCAGTCAGAAGTACTGAAAGAATATCGGAGCCAGTTTTACCGCAGTGGCTCTTTGAACCCAGGCTTACAAGAATGGTTCTTTGAACCCGGGCTTACAAGAATGGTTCTTTGAACCCGACTTACAAGAATGGTTCTTTGAACCCGACTTACAAGAATGGTTCTTAGAACCCGGGCTTACATGAGTGGTTCTCAGTTCTTTGAACCCAGGCTTACCTCGGGGATTCTACAAACCCGGGCTTACCTCAGGAGGTACCACAAATCCGGGCTTACCTCACAGGGGGTTCTACAAACCCAGGCTTACCTCACAGGGGGTTCTACAAACCCAGGCTTACCTCACAGGGGGTTCTATAAACCCAGGCTTACCTCAAGAGGTTTGACAAACCCGGGCTTACCTCGGATGGTTCTACAAACCAGGGTTTACCTCGGGGGTTTTTAGTAACCCAGGCTTACCTCAGGGGTTTCTATAAACCCAGTCTTACCTCCGGGTATAAGTTGAATCGTTTTAAAGTATTTATAACAGCCGGATATTCAGTGATGTTGTCTCTCATCACTGAATGCAATCCTTCAAATAATGACTCGGCTTCGATAATAGTTTTATAATACGAGTAATATAATCCCTGAAAATAGAATAAACATCAGCGTTTCAAAATTACCAGTTTCCTTCCACCCAGTCAGAGAAAATGACGAATATTCCCCTGGTTTTTAAGACTATATTAATAAATGACGTACCATTTCAGTTCTAAACGTGAACTCACGCTCGAGACTAGACAAATGTGAAAAATGCCGATCGCTTTCAAACATGTAGGAAATGTGTTGACTGAAAAATTACGCGCAAAAACAACAATTATTTTATAAAAAAAAAAACAATTAAAAAACAACTACGGATTGAAAAAAGTGAGAGTTTTAATTGGTCTCTGGTCTGAAGTGAGAGTTTTAAGCCGCGATCACACGAGCGTTTCTTGGCCCGGAACAACTATTCACACGGGTGCCAAATGGGTTGGGCCAAATTTGGTCCAGACCAAAGCCAATTTTTAGCACGGGGTTAATTATTGCAACTGGGGGTGACGCGTGAGCACGCCTTGAATTGGTATATGTTATCAAGCGATGGGTTGTTGAATTGTATTGTTTGTCTACATTAACTATCAACTCAATGCGATTCAATAGGTTTTCATTTTCATTTCGTAAACATCGTCAGCGTTTACAACAATATTGTATCAGTTAACCGTGAATCAATAGTCGGTTCGATTAGGTTTTGAGTATATCGCAGCTGGTTAAATATCATCGCAGCTGGCTGAATATCATCGCAGGTGCACATTTTGAATCAAATAAACTAGTAATTGCAGTTCGTATCTCCAGTTCGAATCCAATAATCACTCAAAATAATTAAACGCCATCCAGTTACTGTGGTTTAAAGTCGACTAGTAACAGTATGACTTACTGGGTATTGATTTATTCTAATCTGACAGTTTCAAAATTTTGTTTAGACCTCATCATCAGAGAAATGAGAATAACACGATCTTAGTAGATAAAACCCACAATAAAAAGAAAAAACAAATCTTGTAACTTAACGTTTTAACTCATAACTATGAGCCATTTTCAAAAACTGTTTTTGAAAATGGCTCATAGAATTGAGTTGAGCCATTTTCAAAAACTGTTTTTGCAAATGGCTCATAGAATTCAGTTGAAACGTTAAGCTACAAGATAGTTTTTTCTTTTTATTGTGGGTTTTATCTACTATTGATATTGGACCGCCACTTGTCTATGGAAACTAACGCGATCTTGTTTGTTCCCTGATGTTGAAGTTTAGTCAAAACTTCAAGAAAAAAAGTCGAAACTTCAAGAAAAAAAAAACCGTCAGAATAAATGGTTCAAAGACTGCGAGTTTTTGCTAATCAATTAATGAGTTGTATCAGATCAATTCAATGAATTTCAATCAGTACAAGCGTTTATGGAGTGATATCTTAATAGCACAAAACTGTAAGGACATGATGCCACTTTCTAATAACGTGCGAGAAATGTGAGAAAATAAAAACTTACTAGTGGAAGAAACCGCAGAGCACGGCTGAAAAAAAAACATGAATAAATTTGTAATTATTCATTGTTGAAGTTTTTGAGGGCGTGTTTCATTGAAATAGACACAAAGCGAGTTGAGTTTCATGAAAATGTTTAACTCAAATTTTTAGTGGACTTTTTGATGAAACTGGGCCAGGTCTTAGGGAATTAAACTTTTTCATGAAACTGGGCCCAGTCTAAAGGAATTACACTTTTTCATGAAACTGGGCCCGGTCTTAGGGAATTAAACCTTTTCATGAAACTGGGCCCAGTCTAAAGGAATTACACTTTTTCATGAAACTGGGCCCGGTCTAAAGAAATTAAACTTTTTCATGAAACTGGGCCCAGTCTAAAGGAATTAAACTTTTTCATGAAACTGGGCCCGGTCTTAGGGAATTAAACTTTTCACAAAATTGGGCCCGGTCTTAGGGAATTAAAATTTTTCATGAAACTGGGCCCGGTCTTCCATCTTTCCAAAATCGTAGTTTATCGAGCAAAAGTTGAAACGTACATGTATTATATATGGTATCTATAGACTGTGGTAGATGAGACTGACAGCTGCACAATGAGAACAGCTGTCAACTCTCTCGGTGTTTGTACCATGAAACACATGTGGGTCTCAAATCACTACTTCACAATAGATACATAAAAATCCAGCTTTCTCCATCACAGCAGTTATACTTAATATCAATACAGAGTAAGATTTTCACTAAATAAATGAAGATTTTCATATCTTCCATGTCATAGTCATTTCTTAGTTAATTTCTAACAATTTTTCAAACTACAAAAATTCTCAATTTCTTTTCTTTCACTTTTCAAATCAACATCGCGTCAATCTAACAGTAGCGTTAAAAAACCTTCAATTACAAGATTGCTGCAGAGCAGATTCCCGATTGAGAGCTGCCTTGTTGGGAAAAATTTCCTCTTCTATACCCATAAAATGCATCGTATCACAACTTTTCAAAAACATTTCTTGATAATTTGCAAATAGACATATAAATCAGTATTCACATCTCACAGACTGATACCGGCTCTGTTCCACAATAAAGATTTTGGTCCAAAAGTGGTTTCTAAAATCTTGAAATTAGCTCTAATTTGAAATGCAAATACATTTTGCGTCCTTTCTTTCATAGGCCTAATAAATTCCTGAAGCAATCTACCACTGTCCTCTAGATTTACTCCAGCCCAATAGGACATATTTGATTCATTGGCCACAATCTGCATTCATAATTCAAGGATCAAGGCCCAGGACCAGGTCCCAGGACCACTGAATTTTGTTGGTTGGCCCTAACGCCAAAGGACTTCACACAGGCTCTATTTAGGGTGAAATTGGACTCCTAAGTTTTGGTCCTCTGCTATGCCCCGCCAGCATGCTACATGTTAGTGACTACGAATTCACAAAGAATTTCAAAGTTTGTTCAATAAAGAGAAATTGAATTTAAGTCACTTACCGATAGCGGCAATCAATACGAGATATCCAGGGGTCAGGCCTGACCCTCCGAACAGCGACCCCCAAACTGATTTATCACCCTGCTGCTGCTGGTTTTTCCGGTTGTCCCTCGTTCTTGTCACCACTCGGCCATTTTTATTTGCTCCAGTTTTCGATTGGTTTTGATTTTGTTGCCGGCTTTTCTTCGTGGCCGCCATCTTGACACAACAATGTGGGCAATGTCGAAACCTCGCGTGCCAGGGTTAGACTAGTGATTGAATTGAATTGATAAATCCTCGCTTGCCGGCGTCAGAAACCTCGCGTGCCAGAGTTAGACTAGTGATTGAATTGAATTGATAAGTCCTCGCTTGCCGGCGTCAGACACCTCGCGTGCCAGAGTTAGACTAGTGATTGAATTGAATTGATAAAATCCTCGCTTGCCGGCGTCAGAAACCTCGCGTGCCAGAGTTAGACGAACGATTGAATTGAATTGATAATCCTCGCTTGCCGGCGTCAAAAACGTCGCGTGCCAGAGTTAGACTAGTGATTGAATTGAATTGATAATCCTCGCATGCCGGGGTCCGAATCCTCGCATGCCAAGGTTTGATGTTATATTGTATTGACTTGAATTGATGTAGAATGTCGGTTGAAACGTATTGAAAGTGTAGAATGTCGGTATATTTTGACGTAGCTAAGCGACCCATTATTGTTTACATATGGCGGACCCGGAATAAACCAATCATCTGAACAAAAGCTGCGTTTACTTTAAAAACACTTCAAACAAGTTTCACAGACGATAAATCACACGGGAATTTACTCACAAATAATTCAAATAATTGATCGAAATGACTGAAGTGATCGCTCCAGGACCGGTGCTTTCGGATTCCACATTCCGAACGCGTCCGGACTGTAAAATCTATTTCCTGACCGACACGAACTCCGGCGGTAACGCCATGCAACAAATCGAATCCAATCGCCAACGACGACACATGAAATTCCCGACGTTATCCGGGAAACGCGACGTCGATTCGTTCCAGCACGCGAAGACGTCGACGCCGGCGTTTAAAAAATTCAACGACGACGGCGACCACCGCGTTCCGGCGCCGTTTCGGTCGTTCGATAATATTGTCGATCCGGTATCGGGATTCGTGAGTATCGGCGGCGACGTGGACCGTGACACGGGCGTCCGGCGGATTAAATCGCTCGTCCAGTTGAATCGTACGCCTCAGAACGTCGTGCCTCGCGAGATTCACTCGATTCGGAAATCGATGCCGTCCGCGCCGCCCGAGACGAATCGAGAACGAGAATGGGACCCGCCGGCTCCGTATTTGTGGAACAGTCGAGCCGTTTCGGACGAGGCCATCCGCGCAGCTTTAGGAGGTGAGAGATTTGAAAAAACTTACATTTTTGGTAGGCCTACTAGTAAAAAATCAGGGGCTGCAGTTGGTTAATCCTTTCAGTGTGTCTACACCACAATGCGGTGTATGAAACAGTGATGGATTTTGCAAGTACACCGCATTGCCAAACTATCAGATAATTTTTCTTTTTTATTGTGGGTTTTTGTCGACTAATTGATATCGGACAGCCACTTGTCTATGGAAACCAAGATCTAATGGAGTCTATGTCGCCCTACCATCTAACTCTGTATATCACTTTCCTCATAATTATGATTGAAATTGGAGAACCTGCCATTTTCTGACTCTACAATGTGCTTTAGAAATATCTTAGAAATATAGCTTATCAAAAGAATTTAGATAAAACGAGTCATCGGATTTAGCAAATTTACCGAAATCAAAATGGATAGGGCCTGACTAAAACATCAAATGCAATGAACAGTGTGAAATGTTTGCATTGTCAACATAATTTGCTTCTGGCTGAATTTAACTTTAAACATAATAATATTCAAATACTAATTGATAAAAGCAATAATTGCTCAAACCCTTCACTATTGACGGTAAATATTTAATACATGTCAATATTTCTAATGATATTTGTTTACAATGTAAATTGAAGATTTTAGAAGCCTACTGAGAATAGAGGAATTGGGACCCGACTCCACAGTTCTCGACAACTCTAAAGTTCGATTAGTCCAATTTGAAATATTTAACTCTGATCTAAACTCAAAACTGTGGAACTGGATCCTAGCCGGATTCTGGTGTTCAAATATTTTGCTTCTGAAACAGTTATCTTTATCTGACGTTTTATTTCTACATAGATATAGAAATTTGGAATCAAATGTGCTCCTCTAGCAGACCCGCCTCACACTTCTGTTGAGATGTTAGTAAATTAATCAAGGGCTCAACTACTCCTGAAAATATCAAAATACTGTAAACTTCTTAAGTTCATTTTCAATCACTCCATTTCTTTATGTGTCAAATGGTCTGTCTTGTGAAATGATTTTTGAAATTGCTGAGTTCAGAAAGTGTGGTTTTCCAACCTTTAGTAAAACTGGAATGACAAAAATTGTTTTCTTAAACGCCGTCGTTGCCTACAAGACCTGAGTGAACGAACATTAATTTCCGCCTCGATTCCTGCTGTAAAGTTTGAATTATAGGATATGAATAGAGCGTCAATGGAGGCTTTTGTTCCGACGAAATTGAACCGCCACAAAAACGAAAAATTCTTGTACCTTTCGATGAATGTTTTTATTCAGACTGATTGTCGAGGTACCTGTTTTTAATCGAATCACTTCCCGCTCTCGGGGCATTCAACCTGTCATAGATAATTCAACCTGTTTTTTTTCTTACAAAGGCCAAAATCATGTCGCTTGTTTCTGTATCGTGGGATTTAGATTTTCCTCGTCTTTTTTTTCTCATGAACGAAATATCGCCTCGCTATAAGTTGTTTTAAGTGACGAAAATTTAATGAAACTAACCAGGAATTCTTGTGGTCTTCGAGATGTCATTGTAAAATGAAAACATTTTCCAATTTTGAAATGGCCCATCTTTATTGTATATACGTTTTAGGGCCAAACCTTTAAGGGGAAAATTTTTGTCAGTTATCCAGAAGAAAAGAAAGAGCCATTTTGACAAGTTACTAGGTCCAACCTCGTTATTTTAGATGTTTTTGAAGAAATACATCCGGAAATATTCGATTTACGAAAGGGTCGAATTTCCAACGATATTTGGCGAAAAGGGCAACCTGGCAAACACCCACGAGACCATCCCCTAAATCCGCCCCGTCAAGTGGCCGTGCATCGAGTGAACAATAACTGATTCGATGTCGTTACCCCAGTGAACTGAACATTTCTGATCCTCTCCCTATGGGTGTTGCGCATACGGTAGACTTCGCTCAAGTCGGATCTGTAAAAATATGCCCGACTTGAGAGTGATATCCGAGTCGGATGGTTATGTACATGTATTTCATACATAGTGCCACAAAAAATATTTCAACAAACATCCGGAGTTGAACAGTAATCCGAGTTGATCGGAACCGACTCGAGCGGAGTCTACTGTACTTTCTTTTATCGTGAATGTTTTCTTGTAATTCGTTAGGCTGGACGAGTAAAGTAGACCCTCGAAAAGTGGAAGAACAAAAACTAAGAGGTGCCCGGGTAAGTTCCTACCGTACGCGTCGAGTTTGATTCGATTGCGAGAATTTTCATCGTTTTTTTTTCTTTTCAATATTGAGACTTATTGTTTTTGAATTGCAGAGTCGATTCGAACCGAAAACGTCCGATGAATTAGCTCGGGATAAACGAGATCGTTTAGCGTTGAAATACGTGTACACGTCATCCACTCAGAGGTAAGGCCTAACACCGGTAGGCGGCGCCGCCTGATATCTTTCTTCCTTTACTAAACTCGGACGTTTGACCCATGTTTCAGTGTCCTCCATGACAGGTTTTAGAGCGGTGGCCACCCCTTTTTCATTTTCACATCCACCCCTCTGAAAATCAGCCACCCCTTATAAAACATCTGCTGCCCCTACCTGAGTAGATGTCAATATTCTATCAATGCTGATAATTGCTTTGAAATATATCGAGCTAATGTGAAAAATAGAAGATTACACGGAAATTAAGGTTTATTTTCTGTATTTGTTTGGGGGACAGCCTTGCTACATCAGCAGCAATGATGTCATACACTTAAAAATGAATGCAGCCCTTAAAAAAATGCCAGCATAAAAAAGGAAACACTGATGTTTTGTCTAAACAGTGTGAAGTGAGTCGTTGTAGCTGTGAGGATCAATAGTTGTTGACGACTTATCCAACTGACGACTTACATTTAGACTATAGCCCTAAATTGAATTAGAAATACAATTTGAGACTCAAAAATAAAGATGAATCCAGCGACAACTAAAGCCAGTTTGACTCACTTTTTCGTCGGAAAAATTCGATTCATGACATCTTTTTCTCCTACCCCACTGAAGAATGACCAACCCTACCCCGTCATTGTCCCTATATTCTATCCAAGACCTCGTCATTTTTCAGGGCATACGAAGAGATACCGTGGGACGGTATGTTACACCCGAGGAAATGGCCGTACACACATACACTGGAGGATAAACCCGATATGATATCACAACGATGGAGGAATAAACGTTACGATTCAGCGGCGAAAGACTGGCAGGTGTGACCCCCCTCGACGCTACCCTCATCTAACAACTCACCTTTATCATCTTGATGTGTATCCTATCTACTGTTCTAATGCATCTTCATAAATAAAATTCTGACGTCATCTTTTTATTTTAGTTTCTCTCAATACTATCTCTCTTTTTAATCTCTAGCTCTTTCTCTCTTCCTCTTTCTCCTCTCACTGCCTCCCCTCTCCCTCTCTCCTCGCACTGATTCTCCTCTTTCTTTCTCTTCTTACTGACTCTCATTCCCCTTTTCTTCTCTTCTCCGTCTCTGCTCTTCCCCGCTCTCTCTCTCTCTCTCTCTCTCTCTCTCTCTCTCTCTCTCTCTCTCTCCCTCCCTCCCTCCCTCCCTCCCTCCCTCCCTCCCTCCCTCCCTCCCTCCCTCCCTCCCTCCCTCCCTCCCTCCCTCCCTCCCTCCCTCCCTCCCTCCCTCCCTCCCTCCCTCCCTCCCTCCCTCCCTCCCTCCCTCTCTCTCTCTCTCTCTCTCTCTCTCTCTAAGGAGACTCAATCACTTCTCTACACCAGTATTTCAGGTAAATTCGAGGGTCGCCATTAAAAACAATCTTGACCCAAGTTCGAAGTTATTCTGTTCATTTGTTTTACACAGTTCTTGATTTATTTTCCCTTTTTCGTCACCAATTCTCCGCATTTTGTTGAAAATCAGATTTTTTGTTTCATTCGAATGTGTTTAAAGAACACTTTTTTTTTCGTTTGTTTGAAGCTCGCCGGCAAAGAATGGGATCAATACCAAACACGCGAAGGACATTACGAAAATCGACCGGTGACGTTGTAAGTATTTTACATAACTATACAGGGTGGCACCTCTTAACTGGAAATCGGGGAAATGTCAGGAAATTTTTCTTTTTTTTTTAAACCGGAGAATTTTGTAAAATAGCTTATTAATATATCAGGAAAAGTCAGGATAATTTGTTGAGATCGCTAGATCGCACGTAAAGTCAAATAGTTTCCATCTATGTCTGACGTAGATGGAAACTATTTGACTTATATTTGACTGTGTTTATTGATTGATTTCTGTAGCAGACAAAGTCAGGGAAATGTCAGGAAAATTTTATTTTTTTTTAAACCGTGAAATTTTGTAAAATACCTTAATATCAGGAAAAGTCAGGCTAGATCGCACGTAAAGTCAAATAGTTTCCATCTATGTCTGACATATTTGACTGTGTTTATTGATTGAATTCTTAGCAGACGAAGTCAGGAAATAGGGAAAAAGCAAGTCACGCTGCGCTACAGTTCAAATGTCTTTTTTGTGCGAAAACGAAAGTCGTTATTCAGGGTTTTTTTTTCTAATATCTTCTTTTCGCAGTTGTGAACCGCTGGTCAGAGCGCAGCAGATCCCCGGTTACAGGTAACAACAACTTATTGAGTCAACGAAAAAAAAAAAAATTAAAAAAAGAATTTTTTATCAATATCACCGCTACGTTAGACTTCCGTTGATTGCCTCTGATAACCCAGTGCCCGCCCGGACAAAATTAAATTAAATTCAATAATCTCCTTGCACTCAATACACCCTTTCGGGTCATTATATTTACAAAATAGTAAATTACACATTTTCTTAATCCAATTTATCAATTTATATTTAAAAAAAATTACTTTGTTCATCGTGACCCCGATCCCGATCCCTCCCCGAGTCAAGCCCCTGTATTCGCCCCTACAGTGAAACCTCGCTACAACGAACTTTACCAGACCAGAAAATCTGTTGGTTATAACCGATAGTTCTATATACAGTTGAACCTCGTTACAGCGAACTTTAGGAGACCAGAAAATCTGTTGGTTATAACCGATAGTACGTTTTATCCGGTATGAAATTGATTAACTTTTCGTGCTCGGGACGAAATTCTATATTTGTTATATCCGATGAATCGTTGTTTTTGGGTTCGTTTAACGAGGTTCCACTGTACTGTATCAGTGTACGTAGCCTGTGGACTCTTACTGCACCGCCGGTCCTTATGAACATCGAGCAAAATTACATTTATAGTTTAAAAGATGTTTGCCTTTTTCTCTTGAAATTCGTCACACAGCGGTTTCATAGGTTCCAACGACAAGGACGCGATTGACAACGCGACAGAACGCTTCCAGCCGCACACGGTCAAACGCAACGAGCAGCCGAAATACTGCGAAACTGGACAGTACGTATAAATACGAAATAATCAGATATTACATTCGAACTTGTTTAAGTCTCGTTGTACCTACGAGCAATTATTGAGATAATTAAGAATGTGACGACTTATATCAGATGATAGACTGTATTAGAAATACGAATTGAGACTCAAAAATAGAGATGACTTCGGTAATGTCAGCGACGACTTATCAGAAGACGACTTATCCGAGTTTGAACTATTCTGAGTTTGAGTCAGTGTGGAGACCATTTCTGCTGTGAAAAATAATCATTTATATAATCATATTTTGCAGTCGTCCTCACATACCAGGGTTCGCTGGATGTACGCTTTACCGCAGTAATACAATGCCCGTATCTTCGATGACGCATCCAGCGCCACCGTTCCAACCGGTTACTGGAACTATTTACAAGTAAATATTAAGCCGCGATCACGCGGAGACGATTTGGCCCGGGCCAAATTGACACGGATCAGGCTCTGGCCAAATTTGGCCCGTGCCTAATTAGAGAGCGCGTTCACACGCAAACCATTCACTCGATACTAAACAATGCTCAAACAAAGCGAAGTGGATCATTTCCGGTGCTAGTTGCAATTCAAACGCAATCATTCGTCTGGTGCTAAAATTTGGCTCGGGCCAAATTTGGACCGGGCCAAAATGTTCTTGTGATCGCGGCTTTAGGTTGCTCTGTCGATCCCTATTTTAAGATTTAAAAAGAAACTTTAACCGTAATTTATCTTTTTACGCGACTGAGCGCTTGATTTTAAATCCAAATCGACAACCATCTTAAAATTCCGTTTTCTTTTTTTCAATCAAATTTCAGGTCGCTCCCCGCCGTAATGAACAACAAAGAACATCATCGCGAGGGTAAGATGTCGAAAATGGTGACGTTAGTTCCGCCGTGCAATCCGTTCAACAAGATCGAAAAAGAGGAGGTGCTTGTTAATTGATTGACAACCGCTGGAAAACGACTTCAGTATTAATTTCACAAGTTTCTAAAAAAAAAAAAAACATTTCATACTGAATCGTTGAAGACATCGTTATTTCGGTCGAGAAGTCGAAATCGTGAAATCTTACTTCACGACTAAGAAACTGCACCTGAGGCCTACTCCTTAGTCCAAAAGTGGTAATAAATCTTTGGTCTTAAGTTGTTAGATTTGGCTATAGAACTAAAAAGATCCAAAAGCGGCCTTAAATCTAAGTGCGGTCTTGAGTTGTTAGATTTGGCTATAGAACCAAAAAGTCTTAGAATATTCTTAGTCTAAGCCATGACTATGAAATCGGCCTCGGATCCAGTTCCACATTGAATCCAGTAATTGTGAGTTAGATTCAACTCTGAGTTGATTGAATTGATTCATTTCCAATGTTTTCACTCTGGGGTCAAATTTAGATTTGGAACCGGAATCGGGATTTTATATTTGTTGATATAAAAGTCTGAAATATTTGTTCAGTTTTCTGATAAATCGTGGGACTGTTACTGCTGAGTTCGTGTGCAATTATTGATTTGTCGAATCATATTTTATGATATATATATTCGTTGTGTTTTGACGCGTGTTTTAATCGTTTCTGCTGTTGTTAATAGTTAATGATAGTTTAAAGAATAATACATATGTATTCTGTTTTGTAAAATGTAATTTTTGCGAATTTTTTGGTTAAACTTAAAATCATGATTGAACGTTTCTTTGGTAATAAACTGTAAATAAGTAGAGGGTCAACAAGAATTCTGTTTTGCTTCGTTTTTTCCTCAATCTTGATTGGTTGTGGTCTTCACTGCGAGATTTGCGGGAGTTCTACGTTGACCAGCCACGTATGAAAATTAGACCAACACAGCAGTGGAACGGATCCAGAGTCAAACCCAGACAACAGTGGAAATGGTTCTAGAGTCAAATTGAACCCACACAACTGTGGAACTGGATCCATCAGAGCCAAATTAAACCCACACAACTGTGGAACCTGATCAAGAGACGAATTAAACCCGTGTTTCCATTTCAACGGATACATCGATTTCCCACAAAATATTAGAAAAACTAAAATCGTTGTTATTCCGATTCTGCAAATGAACTATTATTCTATTTCAAAAACAATCGTAGACAATTCTATTCTACGTTAAAACCATTTCCTTCGCCGATATCAGACAAATTAGCACCGAGTCGCTCCTCAGCCTTGTCCACTCGTTCAGACGCTGCCTTCAACTCGTCGACGACCAGTTCCTTCGCCGTATCCAGATCTTCTTTCATTTCAGGTATTTCCGCTAACTTATCTTCTACTTCTTCGTACTCCTCTTCGAGGTTCTTTTGCCTCAACTCGTTATTTTCCACTTTCGGTTCCACTTCGTTCTGCAATTCGTGATCCAAACCGTCCACTTGTTGTTTCATCGTATCCATATTCATTTTGAGCACCTTCAAAGAATATTAAGTTAAACACTATGTTATTATACAGTTTTCGCGAATATCCATCAATTACTTCTTTAACTATTGATTTTCGTGGCAATTTTTGTCAAATGTTTCCATAGTTAAAAGAATATGTTTAGAAATGTGTTTTTCATAAATCTATTCTTTAGCTTATGTCTATAAGACCTTGACTGTACAACGTTTCAAGGTCATATCGTGAATAAAATTCCCGTACAAAATGTCGCCACATCACCGCGCACGTCAAAACATAAAGGATTGTAAGGCCTATATCGGAGAACGCCAAAATGGTTTCGTTTGAAAAAGTTTCAACGAAAGAATGTTCAGTTGAAAAAAAGAACTACTGTTAAGGATCTTTTTATTCGAAAAACGTTAAGAAATCGTAACTATTGTACATACCGTAACTATTGTATCGCTCTTCTTATTCTTATTCTTGTTCTTTTTCTTTTTCTTTGCCTCGCAGACGGCGCTCAAACCTATGAGCAGCGCAGCGACGAAAACGAACAATTTGAACCTGTAATGAGATCGGAACGAAAAATCTAAAATCCGTAAGTGGCTAATGCTTAAAAAAAACAACCTCCTACCTCCAATCTCGCTCCCATCGCAAATATTTCAAACAAAACTATCCCCAAAATATATTGTTTTATCAATGATGATATCCAACGCTTCCAATTTATAGCTCCAGTGTTAGGAGGGGTAGGGAAAGTTCTGCGCGATGCGATAGGGGTGGATCTAGAAGGGGGACGTTATCGCGTTTACAGCAACAACGTTGAAGATTCAATTTGAAACGTATCGGTGTCAATGCTCTCGACCAGCCTTTTGCAAAAAAAACCAGAATAAATTTTCATAACTTAATCTTGAATGTAACATGTTGTCCGTGTTGTAACGCTGATATACGGTAAAATCGCCCCCTCAATACACAAGAACAAATTACTTTAACTTAAAACATTAAAACCACACGATCCATTGGTTCAGTTTCACGGAAAAGTTTATAAGCTCAAAATGCTCAAAAGTAGAATCGTTGTCCTCAATGAAAAAGCGCGAAGCACAACCACAACAGCGCAATTAGAACCGCAAATTTGAGTTAAATCTTTGTTCACGGAACTGGACACAAGTTTATTGTGTGTATCAGAAAGACATAGTTGAAAAATGATTGGAGCTTACCCGTTCATGATGAAATCAGACCTCTCGAATGACCGTCAATGCTGCAAGCAAGTCAGATGTGTCTTCTTTCGGCCGTCCTGCTCGTTGATTATATACAATAGGAATCATCGAATACACGTCACTCGCAGATGTAAGATTCGACATCTTGACCCGACTGGCTGGAAACAATGGACACGTTATAGGCGATCATCACTGATACGGAACTAATGAATGACATTATCACAGCAGCTTGTCAGCGAATTAAGTTACCCTTGAGAAGATCGCCCTGTTGAACTTCTATTCGAATTGAAACCCTTTTAGTGTTGTTTCTTTTCGAAGAAGTTTTGACCCAGTTCCACAGTTGTCGGGTTTAATTTGGCTCTGAACCCAGTTTCACAGTTGCGTGGGTTTAATTTGACCCTGAACCCAAGTTCCACGGGACTTGTGTGGGCTTAATTTGACTCTGAATCGTTCGAAGAGAGGTCTGTGAGTTTAATTTGATTAGTGGATCGTGAACCACAGCTCTGTGAGTTTAATTCGACTCTAGACCAAGTTCCACAGGGTTTGATTTGGCTCTGAATCCTGTTACACAGTTGTGCGGGTATAATTAAGTAGGCGGCCGCGAAGTCCAGTCGAGTTCGGATCCGTCATTTAGTGATCCATTTTTCGAGCCATGCGTGCATCCGGATTGTTTCTAGCTCGAAGCGGCTCTGGGAACCTCGCGGCTGTATCTTACCGTGCTTTGGACGGCTCTGGCAACGTCACGGCGCACTAGTTATTTCCGGGTTTGAGAATTTTACACCAATTTTAGGGCTTGAATAAAGTTTGTTTTGTCGACTATCGAAGTAACAAACGAAGACATTATGTAGTTAGGAAAAGTGATTCGAGTAAAAAGGAAGAAATGGCGGAATTTGAGCGGAATTTATCAGACGAATCGACTTTAAAAACTAAACAGAAGCCTGAACAACAGGTGTGTTCTGTTCTGCCCTAAAATTTTGGGTGGGACTTTACTTTGCGTCTTTGGGTCAGTCGAGTCCAGCATATCTAGGGTCCAGTAAATTCACGAACAAGTTAAACTGTAATTTTTCGTTTAACGATTGCCAAAATTGTAGGAGGGTCCAGTAAATTCACAAATAAGTTAAACTGAAATTTTTGGCCATAATAATTTGTATGTAGGAGCACCTTTTTACCACGACTGGCACTGACAAATTAACGAACAGGTCCTCTTGTTGCATGGCCCCGAAATGTTGTGTAATACATACATAGACTGTCAAAATGTCGCTGGCAGAAATCTCTTCTAAAAATCAATATTAAGTGGAATATGACAGATATTCAAAAGAGGACACTAATTCAAGTTTAGTGCAATTTTTTTTAAAACTACAAACGTAGGCTATTTCAAAAACCAAATTCTGTTAGGGATAGAATTAACAGTCATTCTTGGCTCAGCGCCAGAGGGAACACCAATTTTTCGAACCCGCCGATTATTGTTTTTCATTTTTTGTTTTTCTGTTTTTTCTTATAAGATTTCTTGCCAGAAATCGACCACATCAAACGACTCGGACAACAATCGATGTTTATCGTCGTCGCCGGTCGGCGGTTGCTCGGAAACGACTTTGAAACGACCGATATTGTTGCCGGTGACTCGTCATCCGTTGATGACCGACGCGGATGGCGATCGCGTCGCGTTTGACGATGATGATTTGAACGATGAAAATGATGAGGAAATCTATAACGGCGATGAGAACGACTGTCCACCACCGGAAGCGGACCCTGAAGTTGAGGTGAGTTCGTAAAGGTCGTGCGAGGAGGATGTAATGGCAGATCTAATCTGGGATCTGTTCAGATTCTGGAGGTAGATCCAATCAGGGTGTGATCAGTTTCTGGAGGTAGATCCGATTGGGGTGTGATCATATTCTGGAGGCAGATCCAATCAGGGTGTGATCAGATTCTGGAGTCAGATCTAAGCTGGGATCTGTTCAGATTCTGGAGGTAGATCCAATAAAGGTGTGATCAGATTCTGGAGGCAGATCCGATTGGGGTGTGATCAGATCCTGGAGGCAGATCCAATCAGGGTGTGATCAGATTCTGGAGTCAGATCTAAGCTGGGATCTGTTCAGATTCTGGAGGTAGATCCAATAAAGGTGTGATCAGATTCTGGAGGCAGATCCAATCAGGGTGTGATCAGATTCTGGAGGCAGATCTAAGCTGGGATCTGTTCAGATTCTGGAGGTAGATCCAATAAGGGTGTGATCAGATTCTGGAGTCAGATTTAAGCTGGGATCTGTTCAGATTCTGTAGGTAGATCCAATAAGGGTCTGATCAGATTCTGGAGGTAGATCTAATCAGGCTCTGATCAGATTCTGGAGGTAGATCTAATCAGGCTCCGATCAGAGTAGATCTAAAGCGATAATTTTTCTCTTTTTTTCGTTGTAGACTGAACTGGAAATTCTAAACAGCGCCGCCACCGAAATAAACTCATTAGAGTTGAAATTGGATGTGAGTTCACTTTAACTTCTTTAGTCCTTTGACTGAAGTTAAAATTGATTCATTTTCGATGAGTTAACTATGAATGGATTAAATCCGAACTGGGAACTAGGTCCTGGTTTATGAAAAGTCTTCTACTTAAAATGATCATGTTTGAATTGTTACTTAGTAAACTTAAAACCAAAAATTTGAGTTAAACTTTTTCATGAAACCGGACCCTGGACCTAGTTCATTGACTTAGGTTGTAATTAGTTGATTTTCGATGAGTCAAATAACACTCAAAGTCAAATCTAACGCAGAACTCTGTAATCCCGATAAAATGGAATATCGATAAAGCCACAAAAGAATCACAACTATGATAAAAAATGCATCTTGAATTTTGTTCCAGTTGAGATTCGGTTCTCTCTACCAAAAGAAATGGTATACGTATATTTTCTCTTCTCTCTCAGGGAGCGCGAGGACATTTTCAGAAGCTGCACGAAGAAGCCACGTTGGCGATTCGCCAGTTGAAAGCGAAACTCGGGCGTTGCGTCGGAAAAGCGCGTCCGTTTTACGAGGCTAAGAGCGAGGCTAAACAGGTAAAATATAGCCATCGTCATTTCGATCAGGGTGGCGCCACTTACCAGGGAGACCGGGGAAAAGTCGGGGAATTTCCATCTTTCGAAAAAAGTAAGGGAATAGCCGGGAATTTTGTAAAAGAAAGGAAGAAGCAAAAAAACATCAGGGAAAAGTTCGGAAATTTTGTCAAGATCGATAGATTCTGCATGAAATCAATCAGTTTCTGCTTACGTATTTGACTGTGTTAATTGATTGAATTCTTAGCAGATCAATGTTCATGAATCAATGTTTATGAAATGAATGTTGTTGTTGTTGTTGTGTTTAAACAGGCTCAGCAGGCGACTCAAGAAGCCGCTCGTAAGTTCCGTCGAGCGATCAGTTTGTACGACGCGGCGAAGGAAACGATCAGTCTCGCCGAGGATCGATTTCAGAGCGTCGACACGCGCGAATTCGACTCGGCCTGGCAACAAGCGCTCAGCAACGCTACCGTTCGGGTAAGATTAGATATTGAGCGGAATCGAGGAGAATCGTGCATCTGAGTGATCGGGATATAATGAGGGATTTCTGTGGAGCTATTGTGGGTTTGAAACAGTGGGTTGAAAATTTGAATAATTGACATGGCAAATGTTTGACTTAAAGAGTTCGACAGTTCTCAGCTCAGTTCCACATTTCAGGACTCAGTTCCACAGTTTTGGACTCCGTTCCATAGTACTTGATCAAGTTCCACAATTCACCACTCAGTTCCACAGTTCAGGACTCAGTTCCACAGTTTTGCGCTCTTTTCAAAATGATCTTTAAAACCTGTTTTTGTTTCGTCGTAGCTTTTTGAAGCTGAATGTGAGAAATCTTGGAGCGAAGAAGAACATCGACATCAGATGGGTCGATTAGCTGAAGTGGAAATCAAAGTGAATTTATTACAAAAACAAGAAACTAAAAATATCGCCAAAGCCAGGTAAACTTGTGATTGTCTCCTTTCCCGGATGAGGTAACCGGAACCCTGCACCCCCTCAGATATTTATTATTCCAAATTTTGTCATCTACACTTCACATGTGTTCAGTACTTCACCCGAGACATTTTCAATCGAAAATGAACTACAAACACCAAACATCAGATCAGTTATCAGGATACTTTCAACAGCTGATCCTCCACACTTCACATGTGTTCAGAACTTCACCTGAGACATTTTCAATTGAAAATGAACTACAAACATCAGACATCAGACAAGTTATCAGGATACTTTCAACAACTGATCCTCCACACTTCACATGTGTTCAGAACCTGAGACATTTTCAATTGAAAATGAACTACAAACACCAGATATTAGACATTTTATCAACAAACTTCCAAAAACTGATCATCCACAACTCACATTATGTCTGAGGGAGTCTGAGAGAGGGGTTCCAGGCTGACCAGGCGTGGTTCCATACAAATAGAATGACGGCTTCAAAACTTCAAAATTATCCGTTATATTTTCGCACTTTTTTCACGGTTCGATTCGAAATGTTTTTTCTTTTTTTTTTTGCCGAACACAGAATATACTTTGAAACGAAGGCGATGTACGAGGAAAACTTGCTCAAAATGAAACGCACGATCGAAGAGTTGCAGACGTCGATCGCGTCGGCGAAAACTCGCTACCGCAAATCGCTGCTGAATCTCGAACGAATATCCGAACAGCGCCATCTGCAGAAAAACTTGAACAACTTCAAATACGACCTCGTCAGCGACGGCGACAGTCACGATTCACTGGATGCTATTTTACGTAAGTTTACAGATACCGATTTCTGATTGACCTGATTCGATTCAATCCAGGATACGCCCGATGTAACAGTTTGACTGCGTATATCACGGTCCATAGGACTCCTGGTTTGATTCTTTAGTCAAACTCCTAAACAGAAAATGCTTTGAAAGGTGCTTGAAACTCCTTTAATTCGAAACAAATTCCTTAATCTCCTTTAAAAAACTCTTTCAATTTTGAGTAATATGCAATAAAAAATTACTAATGACATCAATACACCGCGGTGCGGTGTACTAATAAATTTCATCACCATGGTATACACCGCATTGTGGTGTAGATGCACTGAAAGAATCAATAGTATCGGCAATAGGCTTTCTATGGATCAGCAATTTAGGGACCAACTTTTACCCTTTGAATCTGATGACGCCGTGATTCTCTGTCTCTGA
This sequence comes from Tubulanus polymorphus, assembly GCF_964204645.1. Classification (NCBI taxonomy): domain Eukaryota; kingdom Metazoa; phylum Nemertea; class Palaeonemertea; order Tubulaniformes; family Tubulanidae; genus Tubulanus; species Tubulanus polymorphus. The sequence continues at coordinate 11,213,116 of NC_134034.1, forward strand.
AAGGGTTAAAAGTAACTGTTTGCGTTTAACTTTCATTGCATAAATTAGAACGAATATTTCTCGACTGTTTTTCAGGTTTATCGATCGGAAGCGGTTCTACGTGTACGTCGCGTTCTGACTCGATCTCTATGCAATCGTGGCAATCCGACCTTGACCTGGAGAGTCCGTCTGGGGGCGGTTCGAAACCCGATTGCGACGGTAACGGAGGAGCGGCCGGTGCGAGTTCCATTCTTCAAGCGATCGATCAGTTACAATTGACGACAGGCTGCGATTCGATATCGCAGTATTCGCAGGACAGCGGCGTTATCGCCGATGCAGGTGGCAGCACCGTCGGTGGTGATAAAACGGCGATTCCGACATTGGAAATAGTTCACGAACATGAGAGCCACCTAGTGGGGGCAACGGGTACAACAGGGCCAGCAGACATAGTACAAACTGAGACAACGCCCGAGAAATAATTCCACAATTCAGGTTCCTGTTCCACAGTTCAGGATTGAGTTCCACAATTCAGGTCCTGTTCCACAGTTTACGATTGAGTTCCACAATTCAGGTTCCTGTTCCACTGTTCACTATCCAGTTCCACAGTACCGGATCCAGTTCCTCAGAATTCAGTTCCACAGTTCAGAATTTGGATCCGATTGTGGAAACACAGTAAACCTTGCCTCGCTCGGCTAAACTGGAGCTAAGGATCGGAAAAATACGGTAGCAAGTCAGAAAAATATTTTTTTTTCAGAGTAAGTTGAAATTCCGCGTTGGTCGTGTCTCCGAGTCGGGCAAGGTTTCGTTGTCACTATGTCAGTGTTATCCACAGATTCTGTGTTAACTAAGTTTTAACGACTGCGCCACCCCTGAGGTTATATTTCGATGCTAGTCAAATTTGAGTGATCGGAATTCATATAGTATTATTAAAACGTCGTTCAGGGTGTCCGCGCGGTTCTCAATAGTTCTCGGTGGAAATTTATAAACTCTTACGGTTTAAATGTTGGATGATGAGAACTAATTTCTGTGAAGTCATTCTCAGCTGGAACTGTAGAACAACGGCAAGAAATGAAACCATTTTATCAGAAAACCCGACAGTCGATGATATAACTATTTATTCCGACAGTTTTGAAATTTCGACTAAACTTCATCATCGGAGAAAAGATTTTCCATTTTAGATTTTCGAATTTTGTTTTTCTGACGACGAAATCTTGTCAAAACTTCAAAACTGTCGGAGTGAATTGTTATATAGTTAATTCTCTCATAATATGGTTTCATTTCTTGACCCCTACAGTTCGACACCTCTCAGCTGAGAATGACTTCTGAGATCTTCATCAACTGTGAGCTTCGTACATTTAATGAAACCATTTTATTTGCAAAATGTACTTAAAAAAACTGAATTAAGCCTTGATTTCGGATGGTTTGACGTATTATGTGGCCTGTTTGCAATTGAAGATATATTGTGATTTTAATGTCTTACTCTTGGAGGGAGGGTAAGGGGGGGGTCGAAGCAGATCATGATGAATTTTTTAGACTCGGATTAACCAGTATTTGTTTCTTTCATATTTTGTTTACTATCGCATTTAAAACGATGCGCACTATCATGTTCAATGTATATCGGGTATATATTTATTTAGAATATCAATTCCATTGTTGTCGGTCGGATTCAACTGTCAAAATATTACGACAACCGTGAAGCTTAGACTTCAAGACCTGGTTCCACGGTTAGGAGTTCAGATTTGAAGAAAGTTAATTCATTTGAAATGAACTGATTTTAACTCCATCGGTCTCAGGTTTTGAAAATACGGATTACAAATTACAAATGATTTCTACTTAAGGGGTCATTCATTTATTACGTACGCATTAGGGGAGGGGGAGGGGTCAGTGCAATTGCGTACTGTAATGCTTAATGTATATGAAAAAATGACCGATTTTGCGTACAGAGGGGGAGGGGGGTTGAAAAATTCAAATTTTATGCGTACGTAATAAATGAATGATCCCCAAAGAAATATTAGACTCATTAGCCAGTTCCATAGTCGAGACTTAAGTCGCGATCACACAAATTTGGCCCGGAGCCACTACACGCGGGTGCCAATTTGATCCTGGTGACTCACTTAGCTTTGTTTAAGCATTGTTTAGTATCGAGTGAGTGGTTTATGTGCGAATGCACTCTCTTATAAGGCGCAGGCCAAATTTGACTCGGGGCCTGATCCGTGCCAATTTGGCCGGGGCCAAATCGTCTCCGTGTGATCGTGGCTTTTAATCCATGAAAATGATCTTAAATCATTGTGCAAATAGCCCAAGTTCTACAGATCTTAGTTCAGTTTGACTCAAAAAAATTGAAATTGGTTTTTTGCTATGTTTTAATTTTGAGTCAAATGAGTCAAATAGCACTGTTGACTCGTGATCTGTATCCAGATCGTGTATCCTGTATCCAGATTCAATAGGCTTTATTTCTAAGCATCTCTTTGTCGGATGTTTCGATTATTCGTGTGATTCTGTATTTTAAGTCCGCTTACAAGTCAAGCAATCTTCGTATCTATGAGATATGAATAATGAATAAAACTTTACTTTTTCAGAAGATTCTGTCTATTTCTTTTCTGTAGACTGTCAGACTCGGGAATTAATCTATTTTTAAGTCCCAATTTGTAATGTTCCTAATCAATTTACGTACCCTGGTAGTGAAAGTCGGTTAGGAATCATTTATCAGGCCATGTACCCACTTTCAACTCCAGGGTGGATGGAGGCAACGAGGATAAGTGTCATTACGGGATTCGAACCCACGAGCTGGCTTCCCGGAGTCGGGCGCTCTAACCATTAGCCCACACCGCTCACTCTAGACCGCTTGTGATGATAAGTCATCAAAGTAATGATAATCACTTCACGCTTTTTAATTTTCGGCATTGAAAATCGGGCTCCAACACATGTGCCATAAAACCGAACGATTCAAGCGGATCATTTTATCTAGAAAATGAATCTAATGCTATAGAAAATGGCAAGCTGATTAGACGAGATATTTCACTGGCGCATTAAGTTTATTTTGTATTTGGCATCATTTGCCGTGAAATTTCAATCAACCTCGACCGTTGCACAAGAGACGTTACGATTTGGTGAGCTTTGACATATACATACATAGCTTAAAAGTGACGTCACATTGGCCATCAAGAATACACGGAGTTGAAGGCCAATATGACGCATGGTGAACAATTGGCGGGCTACATTACACCAGGAACGATGTCTCAATACACAAAGGCCTCCTATTCTTCAATTCAAATAGTATTTTTACGGTTGTTAAATTTCGACGATTTTACTGTCATTAAATTTCGTGTCTGTCGCCGAATTCGGCCTTGAATTGACGAACAGATTGAGTGAAGCGCCCCCTGTATAAAGAGATTTAGGCGGGTTCGCGTGCTCGTCACGATTCCACGGGTAACCTTGACTAAAATCGATCGGTTCGTTGAGTAGCGCACGTGACTTCGTCGGCGGCCTGTCATTGGTCGGTTTGATCCGTGACCTTGATGACGTACGATAGGTGTCGTCTTTTTGTAAACTGTAGATTTCGATGTTCGTCTGCTGTGGTACTTCCGGTACCGATGACACTTTACTTCCGTTCTTCGTTATCCGGGCCACATTACTTCGCCTCTTTGCTGAAAAGAACCGTCGATGAATCTCACCTGGAAGCCGATTAGAAAATCAAATAACTGTCACGTGACACTTACCGCAGCGACATCTACACGGTATCTTGAAACAGCAGACGACAACAATTGTTGTCATGACCATCACAGCAACAGCGCCCCCTGCCGCAATACCGATAACTTCTTCCAAATTCAATATGGCCGGGTTCTTTAAGGACGAAAAGGAAAGTTTTTGTTTTGGTCAAATATCATGAAAAAGGTTCGTAACGGATGTATCTTTCTGTCGTTGAATACGTACCCAGCCAGTTATTGTAATTGCCGGGTAGGAATTTGGGGCGCCACCGTCGAATTGAAGAGCCATTGACAATTGGACATCTCTATCGATATCCTGTATACTCAATGATACTTGGTCGTCATTATCGCTCCTCGCTACTCCGATCAAAATGCGAGCTACAATTTCAAGAATTCGGAATCGTTGTGGTGATGATATTGACTCTATCAACACTGTACCCAATTCCAAATTTGGATCCAGTGCTACAATCCTGTTAACCTGTTTGCACAGTTACTGGATCGAATCAAAACAGTGGAAATTCCCAACTACATATTCGGTGCCGCAGATTTTTTTGACCAGGTTCCACTGTGACTAAGGAACCGAGTCGGACTGGGTCCAAGTTTAAACAAGTCAGAATTGATTTTGGATTTTATAGAAATACGAAAGAAAAATTAAACGGATCTCTCGAAAATAAAATAAAAAAAGACAACATACCTTTGACGCGAATGGACAATTCAATTCCTATCAATATCATTTCGATTATCCATAGCCAGATGCATTTGTGAACCATGGTGATCAGAACCGTTGCGGAATATTTAAGTTTCAATGAAATCGTTGTTTATAGTTGTAACTTCTTTGAAAAGAAAACGAATTGAAAAATCTCAACCAACAAGGCTTCAGAATAGAACGACTCAACAAGTTTGCGCCTATACTGACTTACCAAAAGTTAAATGACGACACAATTCTGATGAAATATAATAAGGCATTCCTAAAGAGGGCCCTGTACTATGGTGTTAAGTTGTTTAGTTTGTTGTAGACGGTTTTCGTCGAGTTCTCGTCAATTCGAATTTAATCAACGGTTAATTATTGACTTTAGGCTTTTACCGCAGACGACTTTAGTAACGAATGTAAATACTACAACGACTATAACGGTTAAATAACGGCCGCCGTATTTCAAATATTCAAATATACGATTTAGGATAGGATAGGATTGTAAATTTCTATAGCGCCTTGTAAATAGCAGGACTATTATCAAAGGCGCTCTCCAGACGAAGATGATGACTTGAACAGAAATGTCTTGAGCTGTGCTTTGAATGCTGGCAGAGAGTCAATATCACGGAGAGGTTGCGGAAGGGAGTTCCACACTGTAGGTGCAAATGTCTCAAATGCACGTCCGCCGAATGACTTAAGACGACATGATCTGACTAACAGAAGGTTCTGCGACCCGGAACGAAGTGTTCGGACTGGTCTGTAAACTGTTAACAGGCTGGAGAGGTAAGCGGGTGCCAAGTTGTGGAGGCACTTGAAAATCAGATTTAAGGATCAGGATTAAGTTCTTCTGTATTTTAGATACTAATAATAATAATAAAGATAATATCCTTTTTGAACCTAGAGCGTGTATTCATTTTAAAATACATTCATTTCGACGGATAAAACATCTTTTCTTCCGAAAAATGTCTATCGTATATTTACAAAGTGAAAGTCTTCTCTTGAACCCAAAACTTCGTTCGAATTCCCCGATACAAATAAAGACAGACACAGATAACACTGATTGAGATAACCTCGATAATTTCTAGGTTTATACCTGAATCAATACATGATAGCATTGATACGAAAAAGCAATTCATTATACAGGACAACCGGAGAGACACCAGCTGCGTGGAGCATCACAGGAGTTAACCGGACATCTTTGATACTTGGGTAGGATCAGGGAGCATTCCCTAAGTAGAATTAACGTAAATATATATTTTCTGATGTAGTTTCTGATATATTTTCTGATGTAGAATCGTCATACATCTGTACAATGTACCGTAGTACAATGACCGGTGAATCTTATGCGCTCGGGTCAATCATCTTGTGCCAGCAACAGTCGTGATCACAAGCAGACTGCCTCAAAGTCTCTAAGTCTTGACTTACTCTGGTCTCGGTATCATAAAGACTGCGTGGTTGGAAGACTAAGTCTGGATTGTGTAATTGGGCAGTTCTCTACACAATAAGAGCTGGAATCATAACTGATTTTCTATACGTAATCGTATTTCAGGAGTTTCCCGAAGACCGCTGTCAATCAAAAAAGACGTTTTGTTTATTGCGCGCGTTCACGATAAAACTCAAACAATGCCAACGACGACGGTGACGCTAAAAAGTTTTTGCCGGTGGTTGTTTTTAGCGATGGTTTTTATACCACGTGTTACGATGAAGAATTGTATCGGTGTTACTAGTTGTATCTGTGACATGGACGATGGCAGCGGACGGATCGATATCACATCGATAGGACGAACAGACGGAGTACCCCGGTAAGCTTTGAACGTATACAGACCTAACAATAAAATTCGAAATTACCCCCCCCCCTGCAAAACAGACTTAATTCGAACAGTTTATGCCGGTGTTTTTACGACTGGGGGTTCGAAGCCGTTAAGCTATTTGCCATGTAAATATAAGCGTGAGCACTGCAGGATTTTCCCGATAGATATTTATTTGATTGATACCAATTTAGCGGATGAATGGACCACCGTCGTGAACGATGTCATTTGCAGTAGCCGCGTACAGCAGACTGCATGGATTCATGTGATTTGTTTACAGGTTCAAAGATATAGTCCCGGAACCGGCTTCAATTTATAGATACAACTACAATCCATGCGCGCCATTCAGTTTAGGAGAAAGATGTCAAGGAGTTGCGGTTTGTATTTATCAGTTTTTTCGATTGAAACTGTGAAAATTAAGATGTATTTCTGTTAGTCCTACTGGACAAGAGAAATAATTACTGCGCGGAAATCGGATAAATCCAAGATGGCCGAATGTCAAGTACGTAGTAATTTATTTGGCTATATCATACGAACATGCATTATTGCAATATTTATCTAATTTCAGTCTTGTGAAACTAGGGCCGACTTGCCATCCTAATCTTACAGTTTGGGCCGTGACCCTGCGGTTTGGGGTTACGATTCCACCAGTGGTTTGGCAACCATTACCTATAAAGATGGTCGTTAGTAAGTATGTTACCGACACGTCAATCGGCTTGTAAGTTGCAGCAATTCCCGGTAGATGGCGCCACCTTGAAAGTTCGTTCGAATGGGATAAACCTACGTATAGCTTGGTATTTCGTGATGTTTTCCAAGTGGTTCATGTAAGATGATTTCGGGTCTAACTGCAGTTTAGGTCACCTTTTCACTGTGAGGCGGATAGAATTTTTGAATTGAATTTTGCGAAGGACTGACGCCAGAAGACCGACTTCACATTAGCGACACCTAACGGAATATCGATAGTGGCATTACAGCTTTGTTTACTTTATGTTCGATATTCTTTGAATTTCTAGTAAAACTATAGTTTCACTGAAATGCGACGCGTCGGCGACGACTCCTCGGTTGGAGACACCGGGAATGACACAACTAGACACATACGTAAGTAAACGAAAAGCATTGCACTGGTGCTCGGTTGAAGAGTGAGGGGCGGATGTAGGAAGGTCTATGAGGGTGTAGTATAGGACACTCTTCGTACAGCTTAGTTTAGGAATTTAGAAAAAAAGAAAATACTGTTTTCTAATCTAACGTTAGTCTGTTTCATTTATTGTAATATATCTTATGTTCTGTTAGCCGTACACATTGACAAGTGATAAAGCGTGTCCAGCCGGTGATGGACTCAGTCCTGGATCAGTGATTTGTATCATGTACGTATTTTAGTCTTACCACAACCGTTAAATATTACCAAGACCTACTGCTTCATAGTTGTATAAAAGTGTTTCTAGGGAAATTTCAGATTTTATTGTTTTGAAATAATTTAGATTACTGGTCGTGCTGGTCGTGTACATAGTCGGCGGTGTAGTGTTTCTCCGCGCCGCACGTGGCGCCACCGGAGCGGAAATGGTACCCAACAGAACGTTCTGGATGGCGATTCCTGGCCTCATTATTGTACGTATCTAAATACAACAATTAAGACGAAAATAAAGAATCCTTATGAATCTTAAAGACTCAATTCTTTTTTTCTCTCTTTTTAAGGATGGGTGCAAATGGGTCATCGGAATAATCCGTTGTAAGGGGGGACAATACCAAAAGATGTGATAATTGCATTCCGATTAAACTGCAAGCAGCTTCAAACGCTCCAACGTTTTCGTGCGCAGAGATCGAAACCTGTCGCTTCTTTTTAAGTCGAACATGTCGCTATATAAACAATGCATGTTAGACAACGTCATCGTCTAGTTCGCTAACTGGTCGCTAGGAGAGCAACAAGGCGTGTCGTGGTAATTTTTGCTGGATATTCAGATTACTGTTTAGACTGCATATTTGATACTTAACTTGTCAACTCGGACCCATTTGACAATAATTTCCAAATAAGTATTTATAGTATTTCTAGAAATCTAAATTATATTCTTGGTATTATAACCCCAAACCATTGTTAGTCATCTCTCAAGTATTATTACAACATTGCCTCTATCCCAAACGTGCGTAATACATTCAACGTAATAACACACACAATTTCGTTCCTAGAAAACTGGACTTTCTCTTCGTTACTGGTTGTAGTGTTCAGATCTCAGCATATCGCAGACGGATTTCACTAACTCGACGAAAACTCGAATTACTACTAGCGATCCTGGAGGATGCTCGTGGAAACCTCGCTTGCCACAGTAGTGGTGTGTGAGGTCATGGTCATGCTCTGCTTTGACGATGCTAAGAGTCTAATTCGGACGAAACGGAAGTTGGTTATCATGTCGCTTCGTGAAAGAAAACCTGTCCGTACGATGGACCATATACTGCTGGTGGGCTTTTTACTGCAGACGACTTTACTAACGAATGTAAATGAATAACGAATATAACGGTCAAATAACGGCCGTCGTATTTCAAATATTCAAATATATATAGATACATTTTCAAATTCTCTCTAAAGTTAGTTTATATTCATATAAATGTAGGTTTTATGCTTCCAAAAGTAAGAGGTTTTCTATCAACACAAAACATCGAATTCCCCGATACACAGATAACACTGCTTGAGATAACCTCGATAATTTCTAGGTATATACCTTAATCAATATACACATGATCAAATTAATACGAAAAAAAATTCCGCAGTTCATATACAGGACGATCAGAGAGAGGGGACACAAGCTGAGTGAGTGTACTGTGGAAGAGACGCACGTCAGGAGTAACGTTATATTAGAATCTTGGTAGCATCAGGGAGCAGGTTCAGGAATAAGGTAAAAGTTTTCAATTTCGCAGACGTGGTTTCTGTAAGTAAAAAAAAAAGAACTGAATCGTCAGCAAAAAATCGTAAACAGATCGTGATGCCTTCGTTTATCATGAAGGCTAACAATGTCTTGCTTTGATATTAGATACAATTTTTTTTGAACAATGACCGCCGAATCTATGAGCAAAAAGTAGAACAATTAACTTGTATATACACGTAAATCAACAAGTGGTATCAGATCTTAAGACTGGTTTGAAGTCTTTAAGTCTGGACTGTGTAATTGGCCCCAGTCTATCGGGCAGGTCCTTTACGGGGAAGCTCTCGTCTCGTATTTATAATTTTCGGTACGAAATCGTATTTCAGGAGTTTCCCGAAGACCGCGTCAATCAAATAAGACGTTTTGTTTATTGCGCGCGTTCACGATAAAACTCAAACAATGCTAACGATGACGGTGACGCAAACAAGTTTTTGCCGGTGGTTGTTTTTAGCGATGGTTTTTATACCACGTGTTACGATGAAGAATTGTATCGGTGTTAGTAGTTGTATCTGTGACATGGACGATGGCAGCGGACGGATCGATATCACATCGATAGGACGAACAGACGGAGTACCCCGGTAAGCATTGAAAGAAAATAGGTCGAAAATATTCGCGTATCGGAAACTCCCCTTTCAAAACACTCAAATCGTAATGATATTAACAATATTAATAATAACTATAATAATAATATAAATGATGAAAATGATAAGAATAATAAATAATAAATAATGATAGCAATTCTCAATGATGATGATGATAATAATACGATTCACAAAACGCTGTAATTCCATGCCTCTGTAGTGACAAAGTCGTTTGAATTCAGTTCACGGATCACCACTGAAGTGAACGAGATTGAAAAATTGGTTTAAGGGTCACAAAAGCTGCTTAACTGGATTCTATTTTCGAAAATGTCTTCGAATTACAGATTCAAAGATATGGCAGAGAACCCTCCTTCAGCTTGGTATAGATACAACTACAACCCATGCGCGCCATTCACACTAGGAGGAACTGTAGGTTCCTGTCAAGGAGTAGCGGTTTGTATTTATCAGTTTTCGAATGTTAGATAATCACTGCACGGCCATCGTCACACGTACCTGACGTAATATTGGACGTAGAATGGCTTGAGTTTGGATTTTACCATAAATTTGCATTTCCTCGGCAAATCAAAGATGGCCGCTGTAAATATGAATTATGTCATAAATATGCACGTATTCAATTTCAGTCGTGTGAAACTATAGTTGGCAACGATAACTATTTTTACAGTTTAGGCCGTGACCCTGCGGTTTGGGGTTACGATTCCACCAGTAATATGGTAACCATCACCTACACAGATAGTTTTTAGTAAGTATGTTACCAACAATCGAAGTTGCAAGTTGCAGCAATTCCCGGCGCCACTTCACTGTAGAAATTACTATGTAAAAAGTGTGTATGCTGCATGAACGTATCTTTATAGCATTCTTGTACCAATTCACGGTCACAATAAACTTTACTTACCTACTTGACGAACCCCGTAAAAAGACCAACTTCACACTAGCGACACTTAACCGGGATTGTCCATTACCTTATTCCAGTTGTGCCGTTGTATATAAGCTTTGTTTACTTTATGCTCGATATTCTCTGAAATTCCAGTAAGACTATAGTTTCACTGAAATGCGACGCGTCGGCGACGACTCCTCGGTTGGAGATACTAGGAATGACGGGCCAAGACGCATACGTAAGTAAAAACGTTTCACAGGTGCTCGCAGGACATAGTTCGAACTTCTGGCAACGAGCCAAATGCCAGGCGCGTGTCGAGGAAGGTCCATCAAGTCTTGTTGGACATTTCTTGGATGAAGTAGTCGCACTACAGGAAGTAGCGGATCCTGATATCCGCGTAAGAAATTCTCGAAGAAATACATTCGCAAAAGATGTAATTTGTGAAAAAACATCATGAATTTAATTGTTTCTTAAGTAAAGTCGCACGGTTCATTTCCTAAACGTGGAACTGGGCTTGTAAAAAATCAGCAGTGTTATCTTATCTAACGTTACGTTTCATTAATTGTAAGACATCTTGTGTTCTGTCAGGCATATACATTGACAAGTGATAAAGCGTGTCCATCTAGTAGTGGTGGTGGTGGAACCAGTGATGGCGGACTCAGTCCTGGATCAGTGATGTGTATCATGTACGTATTTTAGTCTTACCGCAACCGTTGAATTTGAATATCTCTTTCACAGTTGGACTATCAGCCGATGATTTCGGAAAACCAGTATTTTTTCCCCAACGACGATTAGAATTAGGGATCATTCATTTATTACGTACGCATAGAATTTGACTTCTTTTGACCCTGCTCCCTGTACGTAACAATCGGCCATTTTACATATAAACATTTAGCATTACAGTACGCAATTTCACTTAGCCCCCCCCCCACCCCTAATGCGTACGTAATAAATGAAGACATGATTTAAAACATTTTAGATTACTGGTCGTGTTAGTCGTGTACGTAGTCGGCGGTGTAGTGTTTCTCCACACCGCACGTGGCGCCACTGGAGCGGAAATGGTGCCCAACAGAACGTTCTGGATGGCGATTCCTGGTCTCATTATTGTACGTATCTAAATACAATAATTAAGAAGAAAACAGAGAATCCTAATGAATCTTAAAGAGTCAATTCATTTTTTTCTCTTTTTAAGGATGGGTGCAAATGGGTCATCGGAAAAATCCGAGGCGGAGGCGGACAATATCAAAAGATGTGATACTTGCATTCCGATTAAACTACAAGCAGGCCCAACCGTTATTGTGCACGGACCTTATTTCGAAACCTGTCGCTTCTTTTTTAAGTCGGACCTGTCGCTAAATAAACATCGACTATCAGACAACGTCATCGTCTAGTTCGCTAACCGGTCGCTAGGAGCGCAAGAATGACGTGTTTTCCCAGGCTGAGCGTCGTGGTAATCTCTATTCGAATGGTAGCCGTATGAGGAGATTGGAGCTCGAATCTAGTGGGGCTAGCTGTATAGTGATCACGTCATCGGGAGGTTGGAAGCACGAAACCGTCAAGGGCCGACCCTGACTGGTGCACAGGGAGCGCACGTTCCCGTCGCTATTTTCTCGTGCTCGCCTGTACTGAGATACAATGGCATCTCTTCAGGGCTGCTTTTCCACTCGTAACTTAAAGAACAGCTTTTTGCTGATTTAGCGCTTCAAGTGTCCGAGAAATTGTATGAAAATGTGCTGAAATTTCAAATCTTCCAAAATTCCTTGAATTTGGCCGCTTGGACACTTCACTGGCCCTTTTCAGGATACATCAGGATACGATTTTTCCGCGCTCCTGTCTTATAGTTCGCCCCTAGATCCGCCCCTAACTGCGTAGATCGCGTTTTCCTCCTAAATCGAAGAACAATCAGATATGAATTCAACGAAATATATTCTTTTTTAATTTCCATAAAAGTAAAATTTGAGGAGTACCGACGCGTCCCCTTCTGAAATACTCAACATTCGCCTGTTAAAACGACATTAGCCTAGTGCATTTGGGTTAAAATGAGATTTGAAAGTCGCACATTGAGAAATGAGTTAAAAATAGACAAAGTAAATACATGAATAAACGATGGAAAATGAGTAAATAGATAAAACGAAAAAAATACGTAGGTGAAATTTATCCTGTCAAACTCATTTCCATTACAGACAATATCTAGGTGTAGCCCCTATCACACAACGGATCGTAACGTATTTTGTTTAAAGTAAGAACCAATCACAGTCAAGTTGAAGTTAGTTTTGAGTTCCAAACGCCGGACGTCACCGGATGGTTCATGCTTCACCCGAGAAAATGCCTAAAAACCGACATTAATTTTATGTTCCTATAAAAACTGGACTTTCTTTTCGTTGCTGGTTTTAGTGTTCAGTTCTGAGCATCCCGCAGACGGATTTCACCAACTCGACGGCGATGTTAACAGTTTTTTCACGGTCTTGTGACGAGCCGATTTTCGGATTCACTTCCGCGATATCCATTACTTTCACTTGACCTGTACAATGAGAATCAAAACATCGGATTCAACATTCACTCAAAACCAATTCGATGGTGATTATCTTCCCAAATGCCAGAATGCACGTGGGGCACAGTGCCTTAATAATTATAAGTACAGCCCTTATAGACTCACCCTGTGTCCCTCATCCTATGTAAGTGTACAAACTGCGCGAGTTCTTATAATGTAAATACTAATCTTGTATGACACGCAAGGAAAATAGAATTATCATTATTATTATGCCCATAAACTTCGAGTTAGTACTATAGGTTGCCACTCGCTTGCCACAGTAGCGGTGTGTTGGGTTACGGATATGCTCTACTGTGACAACCTAAGTTAGATTCGTACGATAAATCATCGTAACCCGTAGTTCGCTTTAAGGCTCGTTGACACAGATTTAAAAAAACAATTCGGGTTTTTGGATAAAGCTCCATATAGCGCAGCTCGTTCGAGCGTGTTTTTTTTTTTTAAATATATATATATACCTGTTTTTGATAGACGTTCGGCTATGCATAGTGCTTCGCGATATGATAGACCTCCGAGTGCGGGGGTACCAGTGCTCGGGGTCTCCAGCGGGTCCAAAGCGTCGATGTCGAAACTCAAGTGAATTGCGCGATCATTACTGCGAGAATAAAAATATAGAAATTCATTCGTTTCCACAGACACGTGACTGTCTACGATACAATTACATAAAAAACCACAATATTATGAAAAAAAAAACTAAGGGAGTAGAGACGTTTACGTTTGAAAATGGCTCATAAATTAACAATTGAGTTTAAACGTCATTACTCTCTTAGTTTTTGAAAATGGCTTAATTGAATCTAAACGTCACTACGATCTTAGATTTTGAAAATGGCTCATAAAATTGAATCGAAACGTCGCTACTCTCTTAGTTTTGAAAATGTCTCATAGAATTGAGTCTAAACGTCACTACTCTCTTAGTTTTGAAAATGGCTCATAGAATTGAGTCTAAACGTCACTACTCTCTTAGTTTTAAAAATGGCTCTTAGAATTGAGTCTAAACGTCACTACTCTCTTAGTTTTGAAAATAGCTCATAGAATTGAGTCTAAACGTCACTACTCTCTTAGTTTTGAAAATGGCTGATAGAATTGAATCTAAACGTCACTACTCTCTTAGTTTTAAAAATGGCTCTTAGAATTGAGTCTAAACGTCACTACTCTCTTAGTTTTGAAAATGGCTCATAGAATTGAAAAATATAGAAATTCATTGGATTCCACAGACACGTGACTGTCTACGATACAATTAAATAAAAAAACCACAATTATGAAAAAAAAACTGAGGGAGTAGAGACGTTTAGTTTTGAAAATGGCTCATAAATTAAAAATTGAGTCTAAACGTCACTACTCTCTTAGTTTTTGAAAATGGCTGATAGAATCGAGTCTCAACGTCACTACTCTCTTAGTTTTGAAAATGGCTGATAGAATTGAGTCTAAACATCACTACTCTCTTAGTTTTGAAAATTGCTTATAGAATTGAATCGAAACGTCACTAGCCTACTCCCTTTTTTCAGTTTTGAAAATGTTTTCTTTGAATGGAATTTCTTTTTTATTCTTATTGAAGCGGTCACATTATCAGTGAACGGACTCTCGATTTCATAGTGAAACAACTCACTTTGGATTCACGGCTTTCAGCGCCATTTCTAGCACGTTATTGATTCCGTATTTGTCGATGTCGTCCATGCCGAAATTCGGAATTCCGAGATTGTCAATGAAACTTCGCTCGCCAGGGTCAACTTCCCTCAAACCGATATATACCAAATTCTTCGCTTGTAAACTATAGATAATAGAATAAAACCAAAAAAAAATAGTAGAACAAGAATATGGAGTAAAGATGATACGTCAAAAAATACTAGTTAAACGCTTCGGTGCAGTTTCGGTTAAGTTTGATTTGGAAACATGAAATAAACGAAAGTAAAATAGATAAATGAAAGAACATGGAACTTTGTTCCCCCTATGACATCATCAAATTTACCTACATATACTCGAAATTGGATCAAAGCTTTCTTTCTGACAACATCCGATAACTAGAAGATAATTTGATGACGTCATATGGGCTTTAAGGAGATTTGGGTGTTTATTTTTACGAAGGTTCTAGCTACGTATTGGCTTACGAGGATTTACGCCATTTCAATTCTGGGATGTCCGGTACGTGTCGTTGCAGTTCGCGAAGGAAGAAAGCCACCGGCATTCCGTGTAGGTTTCCGCTGGGTGACGTTTCCGGCGTGTTTATATCGCTGTGTGCGTCGATCCAGATAACACACATGTCTGATGACGTCAGTAAGTGACCGTGCATCGATCCTAAAGCCATACTGTGGTCTCCTGCGCAAAAACAAGCATATTTTAGTTATAAATCTGCAGCCTGGAACCAGACCTTTTTGATATTGGACATTCACCAGTAGTGGTGAGCTTGCCTGGTGTTTGTAGTTCTTTTTCAATTAGAAATGTCTCAGAAGCACTGAACACATGTGAAGTGTGGACGATCAGTTTTTGAAAGTGTGCTGATAAAATGTCTAATGTCTGGTGTTTGTAGTTCTTTTTCAATTAAAAATGTCTCAGGTAAAGCACTGAGCACAAGTGTGGACGAAACAAATAGCAAGGATAAATGGTCCAAATTCCCTTATTCCCAAATTCATCTTCGGTTAGAATAAAAATTTCAATTTAAGAGCTATTTAGCGGAACCGCCCGATAACGTACCTCCCAAAACAACCGTCAAATCGCTTTCCGCGGACAATTTGTTGACGACGTCAGAAAGCTGTGGAAAAAAAACATGTCGTATTCGTTACTATTCATCGAGAACTTCAAATGAAGGCAACGATGATTTTCTTTTTCTTTAATTCTAGTTTTGGGACTATTTGTGAGCACGCCTTTGTAACATGCGACAGTAACATGATGTACTATCATGATTTACATAATTTGGGCAGAGGCCAATTTTCGAAATCTCGGTAATCGCCGCGGCAATATTAGAACCTATCAAAAATCGGCATTTAGCCACGACAATAAAAAATTGTTTCTCACAGGCCTGTAACTTTTAAAATCATCAGTAGGCTTGATATGCTATTATATACAAATGCATATTGTACATCTTTACCATGGACCAATAAACTTAAAATCCCTTCAAAATATCCCTTAAAATCGAAAAAAGACTTAAGTATTGAGGCTAGGTTGATTTCACTGAATGCAGTACATAAATGGGATATCATCTGGTAGGAAGTCGTGGAGGAACTGCGTTAATAACCTGTCACAGGCCCAACAGATGTAATCCCTGAATTAGAGTTATCATATCGAGTCAAACTAAACTCCCAACTGTGGGACCGGCCGGTTATGCTGTCAAATCAGTAAACATCAAGTCAAATAGTACTTTGTAGGTTAGCTGGATTTTATAAAAAGTATTAGTTAGAAAGTCATCGTTCATCTAATGAAGATGCCTTAATACGCTAATAGCGGAAGCTCGTACTTATAATAAAATCTAGTTAACCTACGAGGTACTAGTTGTCGTTTTCGCTTTTACCAAAAATACATGTATTTTTGCTTTTACTGATGTTATCGTGGTATCTAATCGCTAATGGTAACACTATCAAAATATCATTATAACGTACAATAACTTTCATATATATATACATACAGTGACTTTTAAATATTATTCACACAATGATAATTCGAATGTTATTCTAATTGCGAATTAAAATATGACGGTGAACTTTGTAACCCAAGCTGCGGTAGGATTCGAAGAGATTAAGGCGAAACTAATCCATGGTTTGCCGGTGAACCCTGTGCAGCTGCAGCAGCTGGTCTAGCTGACCACGCATTGACTTCAAACCCCTATTGTTAATGACAATGTGTATATTAGACGATAACGGCGAAACATATTGTACGCACACATGCCGTCGATACAAATACCAACAATGTTGATAATTAGAAATCGAAAAAATTAGTTTAAATGACGTTTTGGATGAAATTCCCCGAATTCATCTTCAGATCTTCAGAGATTTATTTGAAATGAACGCATCAACAGTAGAACTACCTATGAATTTATATATATTCCATGCGTAAAACTTCACGGATCACGATATCGTTAAAACGTCCGTGTTGTGGCGATATAATCTTAGCCATATAGAGAATCCAACAATAATCACGAAAAACTGGTATAAAGTCCGAAAATGATTCCTTGAGCTTGTGACTTATATGTGACTTATAAGGAAACATTTTGTACGGCTATGTACGGTCCTCTATATATATATATATATATATATATATATATATATATATATATATGTATATATATATATATATATATATATATATATATATATATATATATATATATATATATATATATATATATATATATATATATATATATATATATATATATATATATATATATATATATATATATATATATATATATATATATATATATTTGTTTTTTGTTACCTTATTTAACGTGGCTCCCACTGATTTCACTCTGTTTATACCGTGTGGTTTACTATCGTCGTCATTCGTCACTGACACCTCCACATCTCCGTAGTCGAAAACGGATAATTTCATTTTCTTCAGTTCATCAATAAGGCCGGCCTGCCTGATAGCCGCTGGACCCTGGTCAACGCCATCTTTACTCTGAAGCGAAACGTGTTGACCGAACGTAAGGCGAAATGCGTTGGTGAAAAAGTCCATCGAAATGATAAGTATATATTAGTAGGAAGAGAGAGAGGGGAAAGAAAGAAGAGGGTAAGAAAAAGAGAGGAGATAGGGAGAGGAGATCCAAAGATTTTAACATATCTTTAAAGCCATCTTATTACAAATTGTTTATGCTTAACAAAAAGATCGACTTATAAATAAAAATCGAAAATCAAAGAAATTGATATATACACTTTTTATGTCGAAAGAAAAGATACCGGTTTTTTTTCTAAACGATTCGATGTCATCTTTTCCTTATTCCGAATACGAATCCTTACCTGCCCATCCTTCAACGGAACGCCTACGATCGATATTTTATTGTCCAGTAACATGCTTGAGTTTCTGGTCTGCTCCGGGTGTCGTGTATACAGTACGACGGACACAATGCCAAATGAACGACAGAGCACGTGGCCCAATTGCGCATCGATGATTTTATTTCTGCATGTAGGCGAATTTCCGGTGCGGCCTTCACACGGTCACGTGGTGCATATATAAACCGCTAGAATTAATATACGAATTCGAAGGAATAGATATAAATAATTCCCCTTTCTATAATATATCGCGTGCATATTTTTCGCAGAAATGAAAACGAACCAACAAAGAGAAAAATCCGCTTTTGAATGTAATGTCCAATAAGAATCCGTCGATGCTCACTTTACGCTGGCAATAAGAAAAACCTGTTTCCTTTCTGGTAACAGACGTTCGTGACAGCTGATGATTGTATATATATATATATATATATATATATATATATATATATATATATATATATATATATATATATATATATATATATATATATATATATATATATATATATCACGATTATTCCCCGGGTTTGTAATGAAACTCTTTTTAAATTTTGCAAAGATCTGACATGAGCGTAGTCTAATGTTTCATCCAACTCACATATCAACCTGTTTGAGAATTAAACCTTTGTTTAAACGCTCTGTCTCCAGTCACCATTAATTAGTAAAATCATGTTATTCAACTAATTGTTAGTATCTCACAGGTCTACCAGCTTTGTTTGCACCTGTTGAGCATGCTCAATCTGTTTCTGCCTAGACGGTTACTATGTACAATTAGCAGATCAATCTATTGTTTTGAGAAGTTGGACTTAGTTTTGACCAAATCAACGAGTTTTGTTTGTTTGTTGACCCGCCCCTTGGTGATGGGCCAGCTGAGTATCTTGAGAAGGAAAATCAAACATTCTGACTCAGGACGTCAGCAAATAAACAACTCTCTACGTCAAAACTATATTTGTATTTAACTCATCTTTTTAAGGTAAGTTCATCTGTCTCGTAATTTCATACTTAGGCCTAAATGCTTAATGGTCTTGAATCTTAGCGGTTACCCTTATATCTATTATTCAAAACTATTACGTATATATATATCTAAAATTAAGTGTACTAAATATCTAATCAAAGATTCTGACTCAGGACGTCAGCAAATAAACAACTCTCTACGTCGAAACTATATTTGTATTTAACTCATCTTTTTAAGGTTCTACCATCGATAGTTCCCCACTCCATTAACGGCATAAACTTCGTTAATACATACATCACTGTCAAGTCAAAAGATCCGACTTGAGCGGAGTCTACTGTACCATCCAACTCATATTATCACTGTCAAGTCAAAAGATCCGACTTGAGCGGAGTCTACTGTATCATCCAACTCAGATATCACTCTCAAGTCAAAAGATCAGACTTGAGAGGAGTCTACTGTACCATCCAACTCAGATATCACTGTCAAGTCAAAAGATCCGACTTGAGCGGCGTCTACTGTACTATCCAACTCAGATATCATTATTATTATTATTATTTATTTTTCCATTTTGAATTATAATAATCGTACAAAGTAATACAAATACAAAAATTCAAGATGGAGGGAAACATGAAGAAACCTGTTAAGGTTTATATGATATTCATGCCACCCTCGTACACCCAATCACACTCTCTTTCACACTACATTCACACTGAAAATATCTAAGTGCCAGATGGCAGAGACTGGCAAGGTTATCGAAACATTAATTGAGAAGATACTGTTTGAGAGCACGTTTAAAAACTGGAGGGGATACTGATCCAATGATCTTCAGTGAGTAAGGTAAGTTATTCCAAGTTAAAGGGGCTGATACTTTTAATGAAAATTTCTTTCGATTGGTTCTAAATTGTTCTACTTTGAATGCATGACGGTTTCGAGTATGATGATGGTGAAAGTCGGAATTTAATGAAAAATAATCTGAAAACGAGTTAGGCAGTAGTGAATTCTTATATTTAAATATGAAAAAGCACAATTGAAATTTCGTCATTGCTCGAAAAGTAAGGATACCTAAGTTTTTGAAGATGGGGGCTGTATGGTCAAAGAAGGTAACCTTCGATATTACCCTGATCGCACGCTTTTGAAGTAGGATTATTGGCCTGATTCTCGATTCGTAGTTATTGCCCCAGATAAAATTGCAGTATTGGAGATACGGGTAAACAAAACTATAGTATAGCGTTTTCATCACTAAAACTGGCAATCGTCTTTTAACTCTATTCAAAACACCAATACTACGAGAGATCTTTTTACAGACAAATGATATGTGGTCAGACCACGTCAGTTTACTATCAATATATAAACCAAGAAATTTTGTGGAATGAACTTGCTTTATTGGGACATTTCCAATTTTTATGGCACAAGGGGTACCCTTGAAATTACCGAAAATCATAAAATAACATTTTTCAAGGTTAAGAGACAATTTATTAACTTGAAACCACATTCGAAGTTTGATGAGTTCATTGTTTATCAGTTGGAATATCTTCTTATGATCTTTTGAATAAGCGAAGCATGTTGTGTCATCTGCAAAAAGGGTGAAGTCAAGAATTTTTGAAGCATTGACACAATCATTTATGAATAATAGATATAAAAGAGGACCGAGAATAGAACCTTGGGGAACTCCGATAGTTATACCCCTTCTCATTCTCAAGTCAAAAGATCCGACTTGAGCGGCGTCTACTGTATCATCCAACTCAGATATCACTCTCAAGTCAAAAGATCAGACTTGAGAGGAGTCTACTGTACTATCCAACTCAGATATCACTCTCAAGTCAAAAGATCTGACTTGAGCGGAGTCTACTGTATCATCCAACTCATATTATCACTGTCAAGTCAAAAGATCCGACTTGAGCGGCGTCTACTGTACTATCCAACTCAGATATCACTCTCAAGTCAAAAGATCCGACTTGAGCGGCGTCTACTGTACTATCCAACGCAGATATCACTCTCAAGTCAAAAGATCGGACTTGAGCGGAGTCTACTGTACCATCCAACTCATATTATCACTGTCAAGTCAAAAGATCCGACTTGAGCGGCGTCTACTGTACTATCCAACTCAGATATCACTCTCAAGTCAAAAGATCAGACTTGAGAGGAGTCTACTTTTCCTTCTTGCTAGTAGTATTAGTGGTGTCTACGCATACCTCATGTAGTAGCGAATGTTTTTGAAAAAGAAATTTCCAGATGAAAGCTACTATTTATTCAACTGATATCAAACATGAATTTATAAATGATAGTTTAGTCTGAATTAGTATTTTTCGCAATTAGCGGACGTGAACTGGGTGCATTTACTGTTGCTGGTCTCTTCTTTGAAGCCATTAGTTTTATCCAATCCGGCACCTGAAAAATTGATTCGAGAAATCAAAGAATTGCCTTTAGACTCAAACTTTACAGTGGAACCGGGTCCTTGACCCAGTTGAAGTGTCGTGACTTACTTCCAAATGTGGCTTTAAACTCAAATACTGGTCGTAAGGTTTTAGATTGGTTTTAGTACCAAAATGGGCTCAGACCGGCCTTAAGTTGTTAGATTGGCTATACTGAAATCCATGGTCTTAGACTGGTCTTAAATTAAATTTGGCTATGAATTGAAATTGTTTTAAGCTGTTAGATGGATTATAGAACCAAAATGAACTTAGACTGGTCTTAATTTGTTACAACTCAAATACAACCAAATGGTCTTGACTGGTCTTCAGTTTTTAGATCGGTTAACGAGCCGAAATGGTTTTATTGGTCTTAAGTTGTTGGATTGGCTTTTAGCAATCAGTTGGTCTTACAAATGATTTTAGATATAGGCCCTTGTCCCTCGTGGGCTTAGGTTACCGATGATAGATTATGATATTTACCATCGATTAAGTTACGTAGGTTACAGTAATTCGTCCCTTTGTCCAAGACGGCGTACCACACATCTGACGACGAGTAAGCCTGAAAGATGAATTCAACCGGTTCACGTTCATTTTCATTCATTTCATAGAAAAGAACATGTACATCGATACATCGTAATATTTACAATTATAGGATTGAGAAAAGTTTGATGTTTTAATGAATGTATGGAAAATGTGCTGTACAAAGATCATTGGGTTACGTTACATTTCCAAGCAAAGCCTTTATAGAATGCCGCTGAAGCGAGCACCCATGAGATGAAAATGGATTGAAAGATATGCTATATTTATTGCGTATTTCTGCAATTATAAAAGGTTGGATCGTTGCAAAAGTGATTATCTCTGTAGCAGGAAATGAGATTTGATCTCTGTCTTGACGAAAAGGTCAACCCCATTGGGAAGGCAGGGTTTCAGACCCCAGAGATTACCCCGTACATCCGAGTTGGCTAGAAATTGCCTGAATTACTTACTTTGGAATCTAGGTTTTTTTTAGGGCATTGGGAAATTCTTTTAGAAATATTTCAATTTCCAAGAAAGTATTTACACTCCAACCATTTCCACGGTATGGAGGTAGACTAAAGAATATATTATAAACAATATTTACAAAACAACAGAAAATATAAACCCGTCTTGATAACAAAGTTATTAACAATACATTTCATACCACATTTACGCTATATTAACAATGGAGTGGTCTATATGCATTCATCAAAGCCTTGACCTTTTTTTATGTGAACGGCGACGCAAAATCTACCCCTTTTCTAATTCAAATTTCCTACAGGGTGAATCTTAGGAAACAAATGCACTTTTAGAAAGTGAATATATAAGATATTTTGTTCAGGTGAAAGGCGTCCTCGGGTCTGTGTAGGTCCAGTTACTCGTGCAAGAGTACAGTGACGCGTCGCAGGTAAAATCAGTGTCACAAAAAGTCTCCGAGTTAAAAGAAAAATAAGAAATTGATTTTGTTTTGTCCGAGTTAATCAGAATTTTGAGTTGACAATGCCCGAGTTATGTGAGGTTTATTGTATTCAATGATTTAATGTTTATAAGTGAGGGTTTTTCCTACCCTGAAGGTCCTTTTATACGGGAAGGTTCACTCGCGCTATATTGGCCGTCAATTGGCCGTCAACTGCGACGTTCATACACGGTTCGTGCGTTTGACGACCATATGACAAACACCTACCTCGACCGAGCACGATTTTCCGTCCTCGCTTGCTTGAAATTTGAAAGATAAACTGTCGGAATATTTCGCTACCGGGGTCAAATGGCTGGCTTTAATTTCAGAGTCCGACGCAATTTTCAACTGAAAGAAATGATAGTAATTTCAATGCAAGAATTATAGCGATTTCAAATGGATGTTGTTGCGATGTCAATGAGCGCTTAAACTGGAAATGTACGACCAAATTGGACGTATCTCGCGGAACAGAATGGATGGCGGGGATCAGGGGGAGGGAATGTAATAAAAAACTAAAACTGCAGGCCCAGTTACTCAGGGACATTATTGCGGAACTGGGTCCAGTTGGTCTTGATTCATAGGAATGGTCTTAAGAAATAGCTAGTATAATATGTCCGAAGAAATACTAAGCTTGTATATGGCAAAATAGGTTTGAAAATGGCGTCATATCGAGTCGGAATGTCACTAGTAAAGTTTTTCTTAATTTTATTCGGTTAAGTTGTTCTTCATTGAGTTTTTTTTTCTTCGAGGCAATTGGAGGAGATGGTGTGACGGGTCGCGTGAAATATTTACGATATATAAGCACTTTTCTCCACCATTAGCGCAGTTATCGGCCGTTTTCCACGCGTCGATTTGAGCGAGAATTTTGCCGTGAATAACGCCGCAATTTTCACCGAACGTCCTACAAAACAGATAAGTGGAAAATTTCAAATATGATATAGAGGTACAGATGAGTCTGCGTTCCGAGTGATCAGTAGCCTGATTATAAACTCATTTAAACTCATAAGTTTTACTGACTACGGAACCAACGTCCCGCAGATCTGAGTTATTGATCTTGTAAACTCCTCTGAACTCAGTTTCAGTTTAGATTATTTACTCCGAAGTTATGATAACATTGCACTGAACACGAAAATAACACGATAATTACAAAAATATAATGCTAGTTTTAGTAATAATTATATTGATAATAAAGTATGGAATAATTGAATAATAATGGAAATATCAATAGTCCATTCTTAGTGACGCGTCCATGTCCCGTTAGTTACTGATATAGCGTGAAATAAACTCATTCAAACTCGTGAGTTTTAACTGAGCAAGGAACCCGTGTTCTGCAGTTCCCTGTCACCAATACAGATTATCATAGGTGAAAAAAAACCAAATATTTACAAATATACTTTTTTATACTCAGAACTGTGGAAGCCCTGAACGATGGAGACAAGGCGAATATTGATGAATTCCTGCTTTTTCTTTCAAAATGTTCATAAAAAATTCTGCTGCTTACCAGGCTATTTTACAAGACGCGTGCAATGGCATTCCAAACTTGCCGAAAAACAACCCCTCTGCACCAGCGCCGAACAGAGCAGCGACGGAGCAAACGAAAATCAACGATTTCACGAACATCGTTCAATCTAAAGTGTTCAACTCGGTTTGTTACGCGGTAAGTTTGTGAACAGCACAGCAGGTCGTGGACGGATCTATATCGGAATTGAGATTCGAACCTCCATTTATTTAGCCCGATGATAAGATATCGACGGCTGAAATTTCGACAATGAAGATAAAAATGATTGATATATGTAGAAATTTACTCCAATCAGCTTAAATCTATTCCACATCTCCGCTGGCCTACGAGGTTTTTTTATGCTAGTAATGATTTGTCCCACATCCAGAAATGACAGTCACAAAAGTTATTGAAGCTAATACTCCCAGTGGCCAACCGGACAGACATAATGTATCAGACAGTATAGCCACCTCAGGTGGACGGACACGTGATCGAATAGTGCAACAGCCAGGGCTACCTTCGGTTATCTGAGTTAGTCGAGTATAGTCGAACTAAACGAAACCGAATATCCGATAGTCGGAACTATTTTCCGGAAATAGTTCGAAAATCAAGCGCATTCGGTTATTAGTTCCGACCACTAGTCGACTAGATACGAAAACCGAATTTGGCCCAGGGCGACTTCGGTTTCGTGGTTAGAGCCTCGGAGCTAATAACTTACAATAAAGTATACTATACGTTAACTAATAACGTATTTCACAGTCTCGGCCATCACGGAAATGGGTCCGAACTACAGCGACCGCGCTCAAATCCATGGTCGCTTAAAGTTCGACTATAATCACAAACTGGCGATAACAAAATTTCGCCCAGGAGTACCGTGGCAAAAGGGCATTTGCAAGTTTATTCATCATCAGTTTCATAAAAGAATAAAATAAAACAAGGTTCCATCGGGTTTCGAACCCGAGACCTTCTGCGTGTTAAGCAGATGTGATAACCACTACACCATGGAACCGATATATATTACATGTACTTTTGTGCCTTATCTTAAACTGCGTATACATATTTTGCCTCTTTCTAAAGATTTGGACAAGAACTATCAGGTGATCAGTCTATAGACTAACTATTTAAGATACATGAGCAAAAGGTGGGACAGAAAGTTACCGCTGCCTTTATAAGCGTCGCGAAAGATACAACTTTTTAGTCTATTTTAGTAGAATCCGAAGTTTGATGGAGTAGAAAACTAACATATGTAAATATGTGAGTCGGGGTTTTAGTGATGGATTGATATTTTCTTATCTGAAGACTTTTCTTGTGATTGATCGATTTGGATTTGAACTGTCACAGTGTGTGACTCGGCGTCGGCGGCGTCGGTGAATTTCCGACCGTCCATCAAAACCAAGATCTTATTGTCTCAGATCTCCGAGAACTCGTTGTTTCGTGGAGAAAACGGGTTGATATTTCACCGTTGATATTTCACCTAACTGACAATGCAGGGAATGGTTGCTCAAAGGTTGTTTAGACTCTTAGCCGTTCGTTAGGCTGGGTTGCTCGAAAATCTAATTGACTATAGTGGTTAACTAACCGGTGGATAAGTTGGTTACCTTACCGATTATCTTAACCAACCTTTGAGCAACCGGCCTCAGAGAAATTTCTGGAGAAAAAACACATTTTTTTACAAAATATCTGAACCAATCTCCTGTTGAGTCGTTGAATATGTGCTTTTCTACCAAAAAAATTCATTTCTTTTTAAATTGCCTGAACCCGGGGTTGCAGTTGCTGAAAAGTTGGTTCATACAAGTGGATAGTTGATATAGTGACAATTAGAATTTCATTGTAACTATGGTAATCATCCGCGTAACCAAGCTTTCAGCAACTGCAGTCCCGTTCTCGACCCATGAGTATTCAAGCCGATCAGAGCGCCCAAACCACTCGGATACCGAGATAGCGACAGACGGAGTTTGTCTGGTCAGTGTGGTGACCGGCAGTCATATAGGTGTGGTGACTATTCACTACTAACACCCTCACAAGTGGATCTTTATAGTAGAGTTCTAGCAAATTCACATTGCATAAATCGGACCGGGGCCGAGAACGCTATCTTCTATTTTACCGATTCAGCAGTTATAGTCGTTACATCATCGCCAGGGAAGGAAACGTGATGAATGTGAAATTGATGAATTTCGTGTGACGCCTTTAAAGAGATTAGAGACACTTTGCTCTACCGGATTTTCTACTGATGATACTACGAATTAAGTGTATTTGCAATGCAAACTGCCTTTTTTAATTCAACATCGCCTGAAAGTGCAATGATTTTTTAGAAATAAATAAATATTTCAATTCGATTTAATTTCGAATTACGACTTTAAGGGGCTCTGAGGGGGACGGGGATGACCTCCCCCCGGGACTACGGGCGGTCGCATTTTAAGGTTCCACCGTGCCTCCTCAGTCAGAAAATTCCAATATTTTCCGTAGCCGATGCCGATTCATTTTATGCCGATCCCTCCACTTTTAACAATACTACATCATGTTACGCAAATACCGAAAACATGTAATATCATCGTAAGCATCGCTTCAAGCAAAATAAAATCGTTGCAAATTTGACATTTCAATACATTTAAAATCCGTTAAACGACGATATCGCGCCCCACGTGATCACGTGCGCGTGGCGTGTCGCGATGATTGACAGTTTTTTAATTGATCTGATAAACACCCCAAGCGATGCGGAACGAAGGATGGTGGACGTCGCGATTGGTATAGAGTAGCGACCAATGAGTAAAATAACATAGTACAATATACAAAGGAAACAAAACAGTCATTGTTGGTAGGTTTATTCTAATGGTAGCTGCGGCAGCGGATCGCAGTGGTAGTTGATGCAGGTGCCGACGGCAGCGGATAGCGCGAACGATACGGCGCTCTCTCGTGATCTAACATTTGATACGCGAAAATTACGACGGATGCATTCGACAAGAGAGGGACAGAGACAGCAGTAAGAAAAATAGTAAGAGGATCAACGCAAACTCGTGATAAGTGGCGAGAGAGAGAGAAAAAAAGAGAGGAGACAGAGTGTCTTCTAAGCGAGGATAGAACTGTCCTCGTCAGAGATTACAGACAAGGTGAGTCGATTTGTTTGAACTCATGTTTCAAGATGTCTTAGTACTCTAAGTATCGTAGATTGGCCTACTGTACACATTTCTAGGTAAACCTCCTCTTTAAATGCTCACTTTTTCTTCAAACATTCCTCCTTATTGTTACCTTCCCTGAAATTAAATCGGAATTCTTGCGCGTATTCTAATAGCCGTGGTATTTGTATTCATCGGTTTTTTATTCTTTTATTCGAATACATAAATCAAGGTTCCTATTGAGTAATCTTGACGACCCGACACGACTCCGCACCAGAATTTATTCACTTTTAAAATGAACTATTTATACTCATTCTGTAGACCAGGGAAACCCGTTTCATTGTCATATAGGCTTTAAAATGACGTTGAGTACAATATATCGATGATAGTTCGATGGAATTTTGACCCGGTTTCAAGTGAAATATCCTGAAAAACTGGCCCCCGTTTTGAGCGCTGGTTTTAGGAAGACGACGTCTACGCTTCAACCCACTGGCTGGGTTTAGGGTTTACTATCTGAATCGAGGATTGTTTCGCCCACAGTAATTAAAAACGCTTGCTTCTTCAATTTTATGGTCGTCATTGACATTTAATTCATACAATGACGATGTTTTGGGGTCCACTGCGGCATGTAGGGAACACGTCGATGTCCAATATTGTCCCGAAAGCGGACATAAAATCTCTTTCGATTCTAAACGCCTACACCATCCCCCTCTCTCCTCCCCTTCCTCTCTCCTCACCCCTCTCTCCATCTCTCTCCTTTTTTCTCCCCTCTTCCTCTTCTCATCTAGTTTCCCATCTTTTCTATTCCGCCTCCCACCTCCCCTCCCCTCGTCTTTTCTCTCCCTTCCCTCCTCCCTTCTCCACTCTCCCCTTCATCCCATTATCTCTAAGTCGTTTACGCCCCCTCTCACCCTCGCCCCTCTTTCATCACAATCTTTTCCTTCCTTGAATATACTCAAATAAAACACGCACTCGTAGCTCGGTGTGCCAGCTACGGCGGACCGGAAACGGAAATGTTTTGATGTACGACAGAGCGGTCGTCTTTGGGTTAATAGTTTTATTGATTTCCGATCGCGGACAATGAATGAGGTTCGTTCGTCCGCCAGGCTGCGCTTGTAGTTCGGTAGGCGCCCCGTAGATTTTTCAATCACCGTCGATAACCTAACGTAAGAGAATGAAAGCGCGATCTCGATCGCTAAGGATCAATCATACGCGGAGCTTAGAATAATCAATTTTCTGATCGATATTATAACGGACCAATTTTGTTCGCATATTCCATCGAATTGAAACGAATTCAACAGATATTATCAACGTTCCGTCCATTTCAGAGCAAAATAGAGAATTTGCAGTCAATTACGAAAAAAGAAACAAAAAATAAAAGCATTTTGAAACATAACAATTCACGTTATTAACAAACATGTTTTATCTACAATTCAGTATCATTTATACAGCACACAAGCAAGAGCGGTCTGGGGCGACCGGGGTCCAGTTCCACAGTTCCGAGTTGAGATTTAACTCTGAGTAAACTCATTGAAAATGAACTAACTAACTCAAGAGTTTACTGTAACCATGGACTCTATTCGTTTTAGAGTCCATGCTCTAACTCAGAACTGCTGAAGTGGGTCCAAGGACTAGTCCCACCCTAAATTTTTTGA
The DNA here is from genome assembly GCF_964204645.1 of Tubulanus polymorphus. Classification (NCBI taxonomy): domain Eukaryota; kingdom Metazoa; phylum Nemertea; class Palaeonemertea; order Tubulaniformes; family Tubulanidae; genus Tubulanus; species Tubulanus polymorphus. The sequence goes on from NC_134034.1 coordinate 11,242,322, forward strand.
GCTGCCTTTAAAACTTTAGAAACATTTCTTTTTTGTATTGCCCCATATTCAATGTATATAACTCGGATTAGCATCTATTTGTGGAAACATTATTTGGAAGGTTTTGGTCACGGAGAATCTGTTCTATTCGCCGTGGTGCTAGTCGCGCCATCTGGTGGCATACGGGTACAATCCGTACGGGTACGATCATCATTTGCTGCTAAATTAGCTAGAATGTCCACGAGCAATATTTACTCGATTCCGCTGATAAAGGTTACGATAATGGCCGCTCCAGTGCTCGGGGTAAAGACAGATTCACATTATATCTATATATATATATACCTATTTCCTCCCGCGTGACGAGAAATATATTAGAATACCTCTCTCACTCCGACACACCGCCGGAACAGACGGTACCTAATTACGGCGTACAGCGTTTTAACCACAGTTGAATAAGTTCACTCGTTAGGGGAGTGCGCGTTCGTACGAAATGACTGGAAATTATACATGTCAGATTTTACAGAACTTGCTGCTACTCATGAACGTCATCTCACCGTGTCGAATGCACCGGCACGCGCGTAGATATCGGCGAGCCCATCCCGGAATATCACGAGTACACGACGTAATTACGTAGTTTTTATCAAAGAAATTTGAATTTTTTGCGTACGACAAGAAACCGATATTACGAAACGTTTTGAAGTATAAACCGGTACCATCCGGATGCAGTTCCACGGCCAGTTGCGTGAGAGTTGACTCAGAATTAACTCGTTGAAAATCAACAAACTCTTAGGGAGCATCTCAAAATTTCGATAGTTTCTTCAATTAGAATAATTCGCGGAAGGGGGTGAGGGGAGGGGGTGTAGGGCTCCCGCGGATTCATCACGATCGACTGCCGAACTATCGATTTATTGCGGTGCAAAATAACATTGAATTGAATTGCAGTTTCAAATATATATATTACAAGCAGTAGATTTAACCGTCTCTCTTCTTGATGCTGTGGTTGAAACCAATTAGACAGTTATTCTAATTGACGGAACTATACAAGTTTTGAGATGCTCCCTTATACGATGGACTTTTAATATATCTAAACACGATCATGAAGTCGTGTTTAGTAGAAATCACACGAGGCCAGTCGCGAAATAAAGGGAAAATCCCACGCGCGCGTCTCAATGCGCATGCCGGCCCGGCAGCGATTTTACGTGATGTATATATAAAACTCATATAAATCGAATTTGTACGTCTTTGATAATCAAAGCGCATAAAACCATCAGTAAAAACAACAAGGGTCTCGATTTCAAAAGAAATGGCGCCCATCGCCGTATTGCCGACGGCAAAATACTGAAAATAGTTGTCGTTTTATATAACCGTGTGGAATACATCGTACGTCGTATACATCATACATGTGCGTACACGGCGTACCCGTACATATATACAATATTACTGTCATTACTGTCATACGATAACCTTTAAACGTGTTTTTAGTATTAGTGAAGTTCAATCGATAAATATGAGAAATAAAGACGAAATACTGACTATATACGCGGCTCGCGCGCACGCGCATTACGATTCGTTTATCTGTATATCAATTATGTACTCGTCTTGGTGCCTAGGAAGAGACATTTGCACTTGACAATAGATGACGAAAACCGTAGATTTACAGTTGAAACCGTCATCAGATATAAGTCGTCACATTACCGAAGTTCTATTTCGTCTAGTTCTAGTATTTCCAGTTCAATTTATATATATATATATATATATATATATATATATATATATATATATATATATATATATATATATATATATATATATATATATATATATATATATATATATATATATATATATATATATATATATATATATATATATATATATATATATATATATATATATATATATATATATATATATATATATATATATATATATATATATATATATATATATATTGATATTTTGATATTCGACCGAAATAGCAAGAGTGTTATGAAATCTCGGATATTTTCAATTGAAAAGAAACAAAAATATCTGGATTTGCCATATTTACATTTCTCGCTTAATCCTGCTGTACTGGTGGACAAAAACGTTGGCAGAAAAACCGGGTTATGGAACTAAGAAAATAGATATAAAGAAATTCGATTTCGGCATATATTCTTGATACAAGTTCATCGAAATTTAGTACTTCGAATAGATAGGCCTAATATATAACGAAATCAAAAGACATTCCGACAGCGAATTTATATATTTTCTTGTATAAGGAACATGTATTTTCTGAAACAGAGTTCATGTACATCACATATTATATACCTTGTCATTTAGACGGGTGATATCTCAAATGATAGAAAAGAAATTGCTCATTTCGCAGAAATTGCCTTCTCCCCGCGGGGCGAAAAAATGATGTCGATACTGGGATTTTTGAAATAAACGAAAACTGATAAAAACCCGTCGTATTGTTGAGATTTATAGCAGTGCTTTCTTTCACTCGTCAGTCACGCAGTGCCTTCTTTCACTCGTCAGTCACGCAGATAGATAGGCTGGCGCTGCGATCGTCAGAGAGAGGCGGCAATTTTCGTGTCAATTTTCCCAGAGACAAATCGATCGCTACAAAGGAGGAACACAAAATGAGGCGATGTACGAATATTAAGATAAAAATCCTATCGAAAGAGTTGGAAACACGCGGGCGTTTTTCTTAACTTGTTCGGGGGTATGCGGTTCACAGATGTTACCATGGGACACAGACACGGGAACAATATTTTCTCGATCGATAGTGTAGTCGATTTGTGTCGGTGTATGCTTAACGATAAAGTACAACGTTTATATATAGGTCCGACCCATCCAGCGAAACGGTTACCTCGATCCTGCGTCAAAATTATTAAGAAACAGTTCTAATTCAATCTCTACTGCGCAAAATGACATCGAATGAAAGAACAGACGACAGCTGCCGCTGTGGAGGATAAAGGAATTCATCTGAATGAAAAAAAAATATTAATGATATTAATAATAACAACTCATGCTTCGTCGCGACAATACGGAGCCGTAGTTACGGTTTCTGAAAATGGATCGATTTAAATCTCATTCCTCGCTCTCTCTCTCTCTCCCACTATCTGTCTCTCTGTTTTCTGTAGAGACTATGATGAGTTGTGTTCATAAGCGTCAGTAATTAATTTTCCGTCGATGAAGCACAGCGTTTAACCCCCACCGCCGCGGCGCCCTCCTCCCCTCCCCCGCTGTCGCCGTGTGCGTGTGTCGTCGCGGGAACGAAAATCGTTTGTTTCGAGGTGTCATCAACAGTGCGATATTAAATACCTCAGCTTTATTTCAGCTACGTATAAGCTGTACTGATTGTCGTTTGAAGTCGTTGCAAGCGTTACCCTTTTTCTCTCCTCGCTCCATTCGACCTCATCTCCATGCCTCCCCACTCCACCTGTCTTCTCTCCCCCTCCTCTCTTTAGTGTTCTCTCGCATCCCTACCCTCTTCTTTTCTCCCCCTCGTCCTCATACTTGCCATATTCAACAGGGAATGATCTCCTAAATTTTCAAGGATTCTCCCCTCACGCCCCATCTCCCAGTCCGTCCACTCTCCACTCCTCCCAGTCCGTCCACTCTCCACTCCTCCCAGTCCGTCCACTCTCCACTCCTCCCAGTCCGTCCACTCTCCAGTCCGTCCACTCTCCACTGCTCCCAGTCCGTCCACTCTCCACTCCTAATATTTGTCTCTGTGTTGAATGGTTATGCAGCAGTCTCAGAATCTCATGTTTATTTATTGCGGAACAAACCGGGCGACGCGATATAAATTGCTAATTTAGGCGCTCGGAACGGAACCGATACGAAACGACGAACCGGACGCACCGCCGCACAAGGTGCCGTGCAGATGCGCGCGACGTCTGCCTGATTTAGTAGTCTAAATATTCACGACCAGGCCACTTTATCCCTCTGATTTAAATATATTACATACTGCTTAACAAACGACTTAAATTTATCGAGGAATATATGTATTCAAGCGGTCATCTGGGGTCAGGCACACGCAACACCTGCGACCAGTGGGCCAACTTTGGCTCCAGCAGTAAGGAGCGTCCTGGGTTGTACCTTCGTCTCCAGAGGCGTATCCAGGGATACCGGAAAGGAGGTGCCCACTTCAAAAAAGTAGGACCTTTTTCGATTCTGTTGATATTAATTAGTTGTTCAACGTCAACTATTCTTCAGAAAATATTCAGTCCGGCATTTTTTGAGGATAGAAGTTTTGAGGGACCTCAAATTCTAGGGGTTGATCGGACGATCACGGGCACCTCCTCCACCACCGGCCTCGTCCCATCCCCCCACCCCCGTGCCATTTGAAACTCTCTCTATCAGCGGGAACACTCGAACACACCACTTATCAGTTCAGCCCAAAACGTTAATTCAAAAATTGTAACCGTCGGCAAATTCGTGCTCTGACTCCCGGTTTTTGGGGGGCTTAAAATTGAAATTGGAACAAAATCCGATAATTTCCATAGAACTCGAGGAGTCGATCGATAAAAATCAAGCGCTCTCTTCTAAAAACCGACTGTAAAGATTTTTTTTGTTTCGCAAGGGATGAACTCGCGTCTGAAAGGAATAAGATATCATCTCACGTCTCATTTTCCTGTTGTCGCCAATTCGAAATACGATCTGGAAAATTAACTATTAATCTGACGAATAGTACAACAAAAATATTGAAAATGTTTCCTAACTCCAGATTCAATTCCTGAATCGAATCGAGATCTATTGTGTTTAATTTCGAAGGAAGCTCGAATTCATGTTTTGTCTTCACACCGCATCCCTGGAATTATTTGCGAGCTTGAAACCGACGGATAAAGCCGTCATTTTTTCATCCTCGCTTGCCTGGGTTTGTTGCCGCTCGCCGAAACCCACGCCGACACAAACCCTGGCCCTAAACCCATTCATTGGCCTATTACATCGCCGTAGGTTTTCTGGGTGGACAGGTAGCCGCTCAGCGACCACCAGTCAATATATCTAGCCAATCAGATGCGTTGTTTTGACCAAACCCGAGACTGGTTGCCTGTCCAAGTCTGCGCCACCTGCATCGCGGTCAGAATAGTCAGAATCTAACTTAACGTAGATCGGCAACCAGTCTTGACCATACCCTGGCATGCGAGGATGTTATTTTTATTCTCGCGATTCTAGTGCGCGCGCAGACGTGTGCACGGTGGTACAGCGGTACGAACTTTGCACCCGATCACTTCATCGAACTTCTTGAAACAGCGAATCGGCAATTATTTAGAACTTATTGCTTCCTCGGCGGAAAATGAATAGCTTTATTGCGATAGAATAGCGATTTGACGTCTGTGCGGGGATCACGACATTCGACGTTCATTATTCGATATTCGACATATCATTTTAAATCGATGAAAATGATAGATTTCGACGATGAGATTTCGTGATCGAATTTCGATTATTGATGAACGTTATCGAGAAAGAGATTGAAATTGGAAAATGCGACATTACATTTTAATTCAACTTTAAAATGTCACTCGGCATACAACACTCGAGTGCATCTCCTGGGGGCGTACTCTTTTATGACCTCCGAAGTCTCCGTCCGAAATCTCCGGCTTGCTCCACACAAAATCCGAGAATCACAGCACCTTGACAGAAAGGAGGTTTCGGGGACTCCAAAAAGTCACGTGACCAATAATAGAGCACGATTGGAGGCAAACGGATTCTCCGATCTGATAAAAGAGTACGCCATGGGCCCAGTTTAAGCCTAAAACGGTTAAGGTTGAATTATTGTCCTCATTGAAAACATGAAGTAACCAATGGAAATTAAACCAAAAATTTGAGTTAACCTTTTTTGTGAAACCGTTTAATTTGACGGTGGATCCAGTTCCACATTGTGGGTTTTGACTCTGAACTCAGTTCCACAAATGTGTGGGTTGGACTGGACCCAGTTCCACAGTTGTGTGGGTTTAATCCGTTTTTGTATCCGCAGTTCCACAGTTGTGTGGGTTTAATCAGTCCCTGGATCCAGTTCCACAGTTCGATTCTGAGTCCAGTTCCACCAGACCCCGCTGTCGGGACTGATGGCACAGAGACCCGTACACTACCATAACGCGATTCATTTGCGACTACACTATAACAAACTCAAGACCAGTACCACCAGCATGTTGTGTAAAAGACAAGCACCCTTGAATTACTGTTCATCGGTGGAGACTATATAACGGCTCGGCGCGATAACGAGAGCCCATAACCAGTTGAAAACGACCGTAAAAACTGGCGAACCTAATGCGTACCTAATCATAGCTATTGACCACCAATGAGAGTCACACAAATCAAACGCCGTCTTTATTTATTTGGCGCCCGTTAATAAAAGATACACACACGCGTATCGGTCTAGACGTAATAGACTGCTGGTCATATAGAGCCATAGCGTTCATAAACAAACATGTAATAATGCGTCGGTTAATGCGCCGAACATTCCTGTTCTTAACGGTTTTTTGGCTCGTAAATAAGGCCCTGATTGGACAGGTTTTTCTGGCCCGAGGGAAACGTAACAAGTAAACTAACCAGAAAGTTTCTCGACGCCTTGATAAATAACGCACATATTGCTTGATATTGCCGACAAGGAATGATATAGAATGCAACTATACAATAGTAATGGTCGATAAATGTTGAATGATTGAATTGAATTGACCGGCAACCAGTCTAGCCCCGATATGTTAACAAATCGTAGGCCTTTGAAATCGACAGTCGTTGGAGTCGTTACTAGCCGACCATAATCCGGTCGTACCAATCACAGCGCTTGTAACAAACCGTCAGTAGACTTTTGTTGGCTTTCCCGTTAAATTGACCAATCAGCGAACGTTTTACCGAACAAGGAAGTATTTCGCAAATCGATATATGCGCCTCATGCGCAACAGCACCAGTAATGAAATCACGCTTCGTGAGGCCAGGGGGCTGGTGGAAGCGAGTTCGGGTGTGATACCGGACCCCTGGCAAGCGAGGATGATATAGTTGCGGAACTTGGTGGTCCAAAGCGCGGAATAGCGCCCCGCTCAAAGTTACATGTGGAGCTATTCGGGTACGCACAATTAGTTTTCCTACCGACAGACCGACAGACCGACGGACCGACGGACCGACAGAACGACGGACCGACAGACCGACAGAACGACAGACCGACAGACTGACAAACGGTAAGATTTAATCAGTCCAATATCGGCGGATTAATTTCAAATACCGGACGCGATGACCGATGTGATAAGTCTCTTATCAACTTGGTTCCATGCGGTCATTTGCCCTGGCTTAAGTGGTGTATAACATATCAACTGTGGTCAGGGTCGACTCTTTCATTTTGTGACATTTTGATCGTTGAGTAATGGCGCGTCTGCGGTAAATACGACAATGGACAGCACTATATTACTGATGACCCTCGATACATCACTACACTCTAACCCTCTGCGTAAATTACAAATCCGATTTCGCACGGTTCAACGGACAACTAAAGGCTTATCAGCGCGACGGAACTCGCCTCACAATCACGGATAAGCTGCGGTTGTGTCATCTGGCACGAGCGGGGAGATGGGCGGCAGAGGGAGAGGGAAGAGATAGAGGAGATGGAGAGGGAGTGTTAGAGAGAGGGGAGAGATGGCAGAGGAAGGGGAGTAAAAGAGGTAGATGGAAGAGTGGAGTGAGGGAGGAAGAGAGAGGAGAGAGGGAGGGGTAGAGAGAGATGGGCGGCAGAGGGAGAGGGAAGAGATAGGGGAGATGGAGAGGGAGTGTTAGAGAGAGGGGAGAGATGGCAGAGGGAGGGGAGTAAAAGAGGTAGAGGGAAGAGTTGAGTGAGAGAGGAAGAGAGAGGAGAGAGGGAGGGGTAGAGAGAGATGGGCGGCAGAGGGAGAGGGAAGAGATAGAGGAGATGGAGAGAGAGTGTTAGAGAGAGGGGAGAGATGGCGGAGGAAGGGGAGTAAAAGAGGTAGAGGAAAGAGTGGAGTGAGGGAGGAAGAGAGAGGAGAGAGGGAGGGGTAGAGAGAGATGGGCGGCAGAGGGAGAGGGAAGAGATAGGGGAGATGGAGAGGGAGTGTTAGAGAGAGGGGAGAGATGGCAGAGGGAGGGGAGTAAAAGAGGTAGAGGGAAGAATTGAGTGAGAGAGGAAGAGAGAGGAAAGAGAGAGAGGGGCAGAGAGAGAGAGAGAGAGGGTGATAAAGAGAGGGTGAGAGAGGAGTGAGATAAGATAGAGTGAGAGAAGAGAGAGGAGAGACAGAGTGAGTGAGAGGAGAGAGAGAGGAGAAATGGAGAGAGCGGTCAGTCAATTTGTCAAAGTCGTACTTGCGTATCGTCGTTATCTATACTATAAAAAAGTCCAGACACGACAGGAGTCTGATAAATAATTCAATGTCAGGAAAACGTCATTAAAATGTCATTTTCTATATTTTGCCCCCACACTTCCCGGCGAGACCGAATCGTGCGTGCGGACAGATTTGTCAAATGATCCGATTTCGCACAATCGATTCAGAAAATAGATACGAAACGAAATGAGGACTTCACGGATGTTCTTTTTTTTGGTTGTTTACGATGAAATATTATTGACGTTATGAAAGATTGAGAAGCGATCCTGTACGCGACGTATAAGTTTTTTTTTCGATGTCTTGTTCGCGGAACACGACGGATAATTGCACCGGCAAATATTAGATCGAGAACAACATCGTCGCATCCCAGAGGACTCCACAGTGGCGATAGAGGATACATAAATTACTTGTGGCAAGTGAGCATCAACAGGCGTCGCTTGTGTGCACTAGACCAACAGGATTCCATTTGTGGCAAATGGAGATCTACCAGGTGGCACTAGTTTGCAGTAGGGCATCGACGACTGCGGAAAAAGAGTATTCCACTTGTGGCAAGCGAGGATCCACCAGGTGTGCTAGTGCGCAGTACGACATCGACTAGTGCGGCCAAGGAGTTTCCACTTGTGGCAAGCGAGAAGCCGCCAGGTGTGCTAGTGTGCAGTAGGGCATTGATGCGCCACAAAGTCGATTGAAATCTATCCTTCATTTGTTCAAATGCTATGATGAATGATGAATACGGATTGCCCCCATTATATGAACTGAGAAGATCAATCTGAGTTCATCAAAGTGACATGCACCATTCACTATGTGATGAATTTCCATTGAAAATGAAGAAAAATTTGATCGAATTGGCCAATTGTTGTGCACGCCATCTGGCGGGATATCCGCTGGTGGCACGGGTCTCACTACAAAACGACGGCTCTTATTACAAAACCAAAAATGGATAGAATATAATTGATATAGATGATGGCGCCTAACGTGTAGACGTTATGGGGATTTTTTTTTAATCTTAAAATAGGGATTGTCCATGTTATTTATTTGGTTGGTAAATTTCGTTTGATTTTTTGATTGACGTAGGTCGTACAATCCGATCTTATTCGCTCAGAAAACGACATACATCACCCGATTCATATCCTGTTTTCATTCTGCAGCAGACGAAGCCGTTTAACTATTAAAACAGACGGATGAGATCGTCGTTATTGGCAACATGCTCCTGCAAAATGATAATCTTTCATTGCGAAACCGCGCCCTTTAGTATGTGAACGGTAACTTCATGTAAAAAAAACATCACATGACATTCATACAAAAACATGCGTTTATAAACACGTGATACGTGACGTTGACTAGACCGGTGGTGGTTATTACCAAGAGAAACTTATACGATATCCGTTCAAGCAACTATTATTTCAGGATATGTCGTTCAGTCCTGATGGGGCTTCTAAAACGACCCCCTACTGAACTATATCCGTCATTTTGAAATAAACTATGAAGGATTCCACCCGAAACGCAAGAAAAGGGACGAAGATAGTTGTTCAAATTGATGTTGTGGGTTTCTCTCGATGGAAAAAGTCTCAACTGTTTATATTTTCGAATACGGTCTGAAGATGGTGGAAGATTTCCACCTGGAACGTACGAAAAAAAAAACAATAACAGTTGTTTAAATTGATATTGTGAGTTTATTACAATGATATTCATCAGGACTGGAACTATTTACACTCGGTGGTTCCACACACTTCTCGGCTCAGGTTTCTTAGAAACATTTACCGATAATCTGGATATCCTAGATCCAGTATTGAAAGTGGTGAATCGAAACGTCACTACTCCCTTAGATTTTGAAAATGTCTCATAGAATTGAGTCTAAACGTCACTACTCCCTTAGATTTGAAAATGTCTCATAGAATCGAGTCTAAACGTCACTACTCTCTTAGTTTTAAAAATGGCTCATAGAATTGAGTCTAAACGTCACTAATCTCTTAGTTTTAAAAATGGCTCATAGAATTGAGTCTAAACGTCACTACTCTCTTAGTTTTAAAAATGGCTCATAGAATTGAGTCTAAACGTCACAACTCTCTTAGTTTTGAAAATGTCTCATAGAATTGAGTCTAAACGTCACTACTCCCTTAGATTTGAAAATGTCTCATAGAATCGAGTCTAAACGTCACTACTCTCTTAGTTTTAAAAATGGCTCATAGAATTGAGTCTAAACGTCACTAATCTCTTAGTTTTAAAAATGGCTCATAGAATTGAGTCTAAACGTCACAACTCTCTTAGTTTTGAAAATGTCTCATAGAATTGAGTCTAAACGTCACTACTCCCTTAGATTTGAAAATGTCTCATAGAATCGAGTCTAAACGTCACTACTCTCTTAGTTTTAAAAATGGCTCATAGAATTGAGTCTAAACGTCACTAATCTCTTAGTTTTAAAAATGGCTCATAGAATTGAGTCTAAACGTCACAACTCTCTTAGTTTTGAAAATGTCTCATAGAATTGAGTCTAAACGTCACTACTCCCTTAGATTTGAAAATGTCTCATAGAATCGAGTCTAAACGTCACTACTCTCTTAGTTTTGAAAATGGCTCTTAGAATTGAGTCTAAACGTCACTACTCCCTTAGATTTGTAAATGGCTCATAGAATTGAGTCTAAACGTCACTACTCTCTAAGTTTTGAAAAAAGCTCATAGAATTGTGTCTAAACGTCACTACTCTCTTAGTTTTAAAAATGGCTCATAAGAATTGAGTCTAAACGTCACTACTCTCTTAGTTTTGAAAAAAGCTCATAGAATTGAGTCTAAAGGTCACTACTCTCTTAGTTTTTGAAAATGTCTCATAGAATTGAGTCTAAACGTCACTACTCTCTTAGTTTTGAAAAAAGCTCATAGAATTCAGTCTAAACGTCACTACTCTCTAAGTTTTGAAAAAAGCTCATAGAATTGTGTCTAAACGTCACTACTCTCTTAGTTTTAAAAATGGCTCATAAGAATTGAGTCTAAACGTCACTACTCTCTTAGTTTTGAAAAAAGCTCATAGAATTGAGTCTAAAGGTCACTACTCTCTTAGTTTTTGAAAATGTCTCATAGAATTGAGTCTAAACGTCACTACTGTCTTGGTTTTTGAAAATGGCTCATAGAATTAAGTCTAAACGTCACTACTCTCTTAGTTTTTAAAATGGCTCATAGAATTGATTCTAAACGTCACTACTCTCTTAGTTTTCTTCAAAATTGAATCACAGATAGTCACTGTGTCTATAGAAACCATCCTGGACCCCTTCAATATGGTTGTTTCTTTTCTCTTTTTAGCGTTTATTCAACAGCAACAGCAACAAACAGATTCACTCGAAAATCAATTGTAAAATGGAATGATTTGTCATTTCATCAATATAGCCGTTTAATATCGCGACCGTTTATGATGAGAAAATCGAATCGCACGGTAAGTAATGACGTCATTTTCGCGTGCGTTTGACGCTTGAGGCGAGTGTACCGCAAACGTAACGTCGTGACGTAAACTACACCGTAAAAAGTAACCGGCGTTGATACGATCGAAACAATATATAGTAACACGTAACGATTACGATCGAACGAGAGGATTATCGAAACGACGAACGCACGCGACGCGAATTAACGTGATGTGCGGAATACATCGAAATGTTGACTTCGTCGGCGACGCCTGGAAAATCTAGGGTGCAAATAAATTCATTAGTTTATATATGAAATACGTCATATAGATTCGCTGACGAATCTCGGTGCAAGAAACGCGGCTGGATTCTTGTTTCGGTACCGCGCGCGCCCGTCAGAATTTTAGGCGCCGTGTTCTCGTTCGCGGCCAGTGATCAGTGTTCAGAGATTGTCGATTTGCATTTCGAACGTAAATTAGCGCCCCGTGTGCTAACGACGCGCGCGCGCTGTTTCGATAAGTTACAATTTCCTGCGTGAAGCGAAATCGAGAAATAGCATTTAGACATCGACGACGGCATCGCTCGACAGGCTCCACAGTCGGTTAGGTGTCGCTGAGTGCGGATACGCGAGCGTATGCGTTGTAACCGGGTCAGCGGGTAACGATAGCTGTCATCGATTAGGATAAAAACTTGTTGGTTTAATTAGTAATTAATTGTTAATTAGGAAAATTCTGTTTAAAGTGGATTTCATCGGCTGCCTATGACAATAGAAGATACTTTGATTGAAGATACTTCGTAACAGCGCCAGTTGCGGCTCCATAATTTCATCAGTTTCGGTTGCGAAGCTTCAACGGAAAGATAAGATGGTATCTGTTATCAGAAGTAAGGTAAGTCTACTTATCGTTTTCTATTTCTTATCGCTTCGAAACTTTTATTCTCGCGAATGAAATGGTCTCATGATAATATGATTTCTGGATGATGAAATTTATCAGAAATTTGTCAGAACTGAAGGTCAATAGAACAAGCAATAAAAATAAAAACAACTAGGGGTATCGTCGAAACTCCAAAATTCTAAACAGTTAATTAAGAGTGATTAGATATCACGTAACTAGGATGGAGATAGTTTAGTTTAGGAAATTGGCTCATAGAATTGAGTCTAAACGTCACGACTCTCATAGTTTTAAAGATGGCTCATAGAATTGAGTCTAAACGTCACTACTCTCTTAGTTTTGAAAATGACTCGTAGAATTGAGTCTAAACGTCACTACTCTCTTAGTTTTGAAAATGACTCGTAGAATTGAGTCTAAACGTCACTACTCTCTTAGTTTTGAAAATGGCTCATAAGAATTGAGTCTAAACGTCACTACTCTCTTAGTTTTAAAGATGGCTCATAGAATTGAGTATAAACGTCACTACTCTCTTAGTTTTAAAGATGGCTCATAGTATTGAGTCTAAACGTCACTACTCTCTTAGTTTTGAAAATGGCTCATAAGAATTGAGTCTAAACGTCACTACTCTCTTGCTGCTTCTTCGAACGTAACAGGGTGAGTGATGTCACAACAGAGCTACAGGGCCGCCGGGTTAGAATTAACTACGTATTGAAATTAAACGGTTTCAGTTTATTTGATGTTGAAGATCGCGCATTAGACACTTCAATTAAATCGAACATTGAAATGGGGACGACTCGGCGGCACGGGCGAGCTTTCAAAAAAAACCTCGTCGGATTCGTTTCCCTTTCACGCCTGTGCGGACTCGACGAGCGATTCGGCGGAAAATTGGAATTACCAGCGGACAGGAAATCAAGCAGAAACACACACCGTTACTAAATGATGTTAGATTTCATACGTTATAAACGGCTCATTTCACGCGTTATGAATCGATATGAGACCTGCGACATAAGAGATAAGATATAAGACAAGTTCAAGTTAGTTCACCTATTACATGATGATGCTATTCTTCTTCGACACATAATTTCGATGCGACATAAGACTTGAGATCAGTACAGCTTATTTTTACTTCACAAGTTTTTTATATAGTGCTATTTTGACGCCGTAAAAACCGTTACAATAATGTTTATTTTTATTGATATCTAGTACGCGTAAGTGCATCGGGTTCTACGTAAGTCGATGTGCACTACGTCATCAATACTTGCGTTTTAAAATAACGATAATTATATACAAAAGTGAATTTTGCAGTTTAATTTGTACGTAGTTGAATAGCCTATATTTCATAACCCTCACTTAATATTTGATGACTTTCGATAATCATTTTGAGAGGATGTGCACTACGTCATCAAGACATGAAACTAGACTGGTTGCCGGTCGATTCAATTCAATCATCGATGTATTCAAATCCAAAATGACTTCATTGATCTCTAATATTATATAATTTACATCAGATCATTTATTGTCGACAATTCGAAACAATATCTGTGTTATTTTTCAAGGCGTCGATGAAATTTCATGTTAGTTTTCATAGGCCAACTTATAACCATTAGATGTGCGATATAAGATCTAAGATCTAAGAAGACATAAGATATAAGACTTAAGATCAGACCATTTTATTGTAACGGGGCGCTATTTTCTCGATAACGGCTCATTCGATTTGCAATATATCGACATAAGCATCTTCTCGAGACACGAGAATTTCCATATTCAGTATCATTCCGTCACGTCAAAGTTTGGCGGTGCTAACTGTATCCCACAGTTTGTCTTTGATTCAAGTTCCTAATCAAGAGGAAAACGCAGGAAATATTTTCAATTCTAAATGGTGAAATTTCTGTCGGGATCAGTTTCTACTCGTTTCTAGTGTCCCAACAACAAAATCTATAGTTCACTAGGGATATTGTGACTGACAGCCGAAATATCGAACAGCGTGACAAGACTTTAAGCGACACCAAGTTTAATTCGTCAAAATACGTCTAAAGTATCCAAGATTCAATTTTCTAATCTAGAAATCTAGAAAGTATGTAGATTAAAAATCGATTTATTGAAATGCGGAAATTTCTGGAATACTCTCGGGATAGTTTCATTTTGTTCCTAGTATCCCGACAAACCCTCATGGATAACGGCATAGTGACAGTTATCCACCGGGATACTGGCAAAATCGGATCCCGATATTAAAGAGAAAAAATACACGACTGAGAAATGATGCCGAGCTTAGATCACGAAATTCAGTCTTGAGATGATTCTGTGGGCTTGTATATTTCGATAGATTTCACGCCTTGTTTCACCATACTAAAGCCTCAATTGTTAAAGAATTGGACGAAAGAATACCGGCGATACCAGGAATTCGGGGCCAGCTAATTTTCGCCGAGCGTTTATATCGTCGGTAAAAAGCAATTTTCAAGATTTCAGAGAATTGATTGAGCCCCCTTCTGGTTGCCGTGATTTCCGCGTGTCCCCGAGGATTTAAGAGGATTTACACAAAATGACATCTCGAAGGCGGTAAAAATCCTCTTTTGTCTCCGGCACTGTTTGACTACCGTAATCCTTAATAGAACCGCCGTTCGATCGAATTGCAAGCTACTGTACCTCGAGTCCTGGCCTGATCGGTGTCTCATTTCGCGATTGGAAGTCGTGGAAATGGTGTTGGAACATAACATGGATAAAAGACACAATATCGTTCAATATTCGTTAATTTGAATTGAATTTATTTCGGTCTGTCACGTGACACTTCGCGTAAATGTTTCTGGCAACTCGTCTTCGGAATCTGAAATCGTTGAAAACTGAATTCAGCGCCGTTTAGAAATCGACGCGCGCCTCGGGTATTTCAAACTGTAATCGAGTTATCATAATTACTAGAGTCCTGACTGAACGCAGCTGAAACGGCACCTGAACGAATGATACAGCACCGGAGAATGATCGAACGATTTCCGGCATTTCACGACCTTCCGCCTGAAAACAGCGTGATCGAGAACCACCCGCCCCCTGCGCGAGAGCCAACCGCTCCCCGGTGACTCTCTCTGACAACAAGAGCATTGTTCCAATATATCGTTCTTAAAATCAGTTCGTTTTCGATGAGTAAGGCTGAGTCAGAGTCGAATAAAATCGGAGAACGCCGTGGAATAAGAAAACTAACTTGAAATCTTATTGACGCCTTGAAAACGAAACATATGGATTTGAATATATCGATAATTGAATTGAATTGACCGGCAACCAGTCCAGCCAAAATTTGATGACGTAGTGCACATCCTCTCAAAAATGAATTAAGGGTTATGAAATATATTCAATCACAAAATAAACGCCAAAATTCAAATTGTTATTTTGTTAACGCCAATATCGATGACGTGGTGCACATCGACTCACACACAACATACTAGGTATCGATCGAACATTTTTAACGGTTTTTAAGGCGCCAAAAGAAAGAATGAACCATAAAGAACCAATAGATCTTATGATAACAGATGGCATTTATCGATTTAATAAACCTTCCGTGAAACTGCGGGGGACCCGCAAAATAAAAATAAGTCATTATTGAGGCCTACAATTTTTCACTCCATTTCAAAATCTTTTTAAAACGAATCTGGAAAAAGTAATCGGATTTGGATTCGCCATTGCCAGACGCAGTTTCGACAAATACAGCTGAGGTAAACATCCGTGGGCCGTAATCAGTTGCCGCAGTTTTCGAGGACAGAGAGACTGTTTCTAGCAGCCAGAAGACTAGTCCATTATAGCATCGGCTTCTGGCTGAGCTGCGCGTCATTATCGAGAGATTGAATGCCAGATAAACTAATCGAGACACTGGTTAATTATTCAGTACCGCAGACTTAGTACTTAACACCACTCACTGTCACGAGGTCCACGTGGTGTCCGAATGGCGGCGGCAGAATCAAACAGTCGTCACCGCGGATACTGTCAGTGGCGGATTTAGGAGGGGGGGGGGTGACACAGGGGGTCTGTGTGAAAAGAAAACCACACCTCTAGGCCCCTAAGTATGGTACATCCGCCGTCAGATCTCCGTCGCTCTACGGCCCTTGTGTTCCCACCCAGACAGACAGACTTGAGTATCCAAATTTGCGTGACTTTTAAGTCACAATATTTAAAGTATCGAAAAAATGATGTTCGTGTTTTTGTCTGTGATATCGTGGTGGAACCTGCGATTTGCTGTTTTGCACGACCCCGACCTCAATCAAGCCGGTGTAGTCACGAACCAGTCGTGCGCGCGTAGTTAGCTATACCACTGCAACACCACGTGATCGGTCATTTTACCGATATGGCGCGTCACATCCGTGCGCGCGCGTAGATATCTATATGCGGCCACTTTCATCATTCTGACCAGCAATTTTGACCGAAGTGCTTACTGTACGTAGTTGCTCGAGATCGGCGTCTGATTAAGATTGCTGTTGTCATGCACGCTACCAGTCCCCTACTCTCTCACGCCACTCTCTACCAAATTGATATCTGGCAGCGTGACGGGCATACTTCCTCGGTCATCGAGGTTATTACGACCAACAAAACCGAATCATTTCGACCGCCATCTTAAACACACATGTATATATCGTATCTCATTATGGCCTACTTGATGCAAACTCATAGTTATCTTGTGTCGGTGACATTTGACGATTCTGCGAATCAGCAAGGAACGTTGCGAAGATGTTTTTCCGAGGATCGCAAATATATTAACATATCTGGTGTGAAAATAAGCTAATCAATGATTCATATCATTTCTGAATGGGGTGTATATGGAATATGGTAGGTTTTCATATACAAACAGTATACGTTGAAGAAAAACGTTTCGACTCTTCGATAGAATTGAGTCTAAACGTCACTTAGTTTTTGTAAATGTCTCATAGAATTGAGTCTAAACGTCACTACCCTCTTAGTTCTGAAAATGGCTCAGATTAATTGAGCCTAAACGTCATTACTCTCTTAGTTTTGAGAACGGCTCATAGAATTGAGTCTAAACATCACTACTGTCTCAGTTTTAAAAATGGCTCATAGAATTGAGTCTAAACGTCACGACTCTCTAAGTTTTTGAGAACGGCTCATAGAATTGAGTCTAAACGTCACTACTCTCTTAGTTTTGAAAATGGCTCATAGAATTGAGTCTAAACATCACTACTGTCTTAGTTTTAAAAATGGCTCATAGAATTGAGTCTAAACGTCACGACTCTCTAAGTTTTTGAGAACGGCTCATAGAATTGAGTCTAAACGTCACTACTCTCTAAGTTTTGAAAATGGCTCATAGAATTGAGTCTAAACATCACTACTGTCTCAGTTTTAAAAATGGCTCATAGAATTGAGTCTAAACGTCACGACTCTCTAAGTTTTTGAGAACGGCTCATAGAATTGAGTCTAAACGTCACTACTCTCTTAGTTTTTGAAAAAGGCTCATAGAATTGAGTCTAAACGTCACGACTCTCTAAGTTTTTGAGAACCGTTCATAGAATTGAGTCTAAACGTCACAACTCTCTTAGTTTTGAGAACGGCTCATAGTATTGAGTCTAAACGTCACAACTCTCTTTGTTTTGAAAATGGCTCATAGAATTGAGTCTAAACGTCACAACTCTCTTTGTTTTAAAAATGGCTCATAGAATTGAGTCTAAACGTCACGACTCTCTAAGTTTTTGAGAACGGCTCATAGAATTGAGTCTAAACGTCACTACTCTCTTAGTTTTGAAAATGGCTCATAGAATTGAGTCTAAACGTCACTTAGTTTTTGTTAATGTCTCATAGAATTGAGTCTAAACGTCACTACCCTCTTAGTTTTGAAAATGGCTCAGATTAATTGAGCCTAAACGTCACTACTCTCTTAGTTTTGAGAACGGCTCATAGAATTGAGTCTAAACATCACTACTGTCTCAGTTTTAAAAATGGCTCATAGAATTGAGTCTAAACGTCACGACTCTCTAAGTTTTTGAGAACGGCTCATAGAATTGAGTCTAAACGTCACTACTCTCTAAGTTTTGAAAACGGCTCATAGAATTGAGTCTAAACGCCACTACTCTCTTAGTTTTGAAAATAGCTCATAGAATTGAGTCTAAACGTCACTACTCTCTTAGTTTTGAGAACGGCTCATAGAATTGAGTCTAAACGTCACTACTCTCTTAGTTTTGAAAATAGCTCATAGAATTGAGTCTAAACGTCACTACTCTCTTAGTTTTGAGAACGGCTCATAGAATTGAGTCTAAACGTCACTACTCTCTTAGTTTTGAGAACGGCTCATAGAATTGAGTCTAAACGTCACAACTCTCTTTGTTTTGAAAATGGCTCATAGAATTGAGTCTAAACGTCACAACTCTCTTTGTTTTGAAAATGTCTCATAGAATTGAGTCTAAACGTCACTACTCTCTAAGTTTTGAAAATGGCTCAGAATTGAGCCACTACTCGCGTCGCATATCCTGTGGGTATTTTCTTCATATTTTTTTCAGGTCTAGCATTGCTTAAAATATTCAAATTTCTAGAATTGGAACGGCATCAGATGAGAGATGTCGAATGCCTGACAGGTTCGTTTGCGGATCAAAATATGACAACTGTGACACTATCTAATAACGGAGGGATGAACAAGAATTAAATTGTGCCGAAGTTCGTTCTCGCGAGAACTAGCGAGATCTCGTATATCATACGAGTCATTAATCACCATACGAAATGGCAAATGTCAAATGTAGCCCGTAGTAATCCAGGACTTGTTTTCATAAACTGATATATACTTTACCCCCGGGGTCAACTATCAAGTCAACAGATAAAACCCCCTTCAGCGGTTTGTAGAAACACGACAACCAACCCGTATATATTTCAACGAGAAAATGAAGGTGATGTCATCCCTTATACCGCGCCATCATTACCGATAGTCTGTTCGTAATCCGTTGCCATCTATCATTCTTAGTTTCTCGTTTAAAAAAGGCGTCAATTTTTTTTCGAATGAGAAAAAAATGAAAATCGATCGAACGAAGATCGGTTCGGCGGATCCAGGATGTAGACTGCTTTGACAGCGGCGCAAAGGAATATAAAAGGGCAAACTGTTAAAACGGGCAACGGAGTCTAGACAGTTTGCAAATTTCGGTACATCTTAATGCAATTTACAGCCACTAGATTGGAGAATAAAGAGAACTAAATTAATAGCTAAATAAATTGTTTCTAAAACTATGACAATTTATTTGTTTATCAAAATCGGAAAAATTGCGATTAGAGCACATTATGCTCCTTACGCTCCTATAAAGATCCACTCAGGAGCAGGAGCAGGAACAGGAGCAGGAACAGGAGCAGGAACAGGAGCAGGAGCAGGAGCAGGAGCAGGAGCAGGAGCAGGAGCAGGAGCGGGAGTTCTTTTCTGAAAACGAACAGCTGCAGCTGCAGTGTGACGTGTTTCTCATAGATGGCAGACGAACAGCTCGATCGAACTCTTCACTCGCAGTGGAATAAGCTGGACTCGATAAATACAGTAAACTTCGCCTTACGCGGACGTTTACCTTACTCGGACCTTAGAGTAATCAGACTGATTACTCCACGATTGGACAAACAAAAAATTATTAAGGACTGGTCTCAAGTTGTAAGATTAGTTATAGGACCATAATGAACTAAGACTGGTCTTAAGTTGTTAGATTGGCTATAGAACCAAAATGAGTTTAGACTGGTCTTAAGTTGTTAGATTGGCTTTAAAACCTAGAAAGCTTAGACCTGGTTTTGAGTTGCCAGATTGGTTATAGAGCCAAATGAGCTTGAATGTAGGCGATGACTGGTCCTCGGGTCCTTGGGGCTGAGATCGCGTTTTGTGAATTGCGATGTTTGATATTTTGAAGACACGTGACTCGCCCTATGATATTTCGCGTGTTCACGTGTCAGATCGAGTCTCTGATGTCAATTAAATTAAAATGAACCCAATTAGAATAATTACCAGCCGATATCTGGCGATGGTTCATTGATGTTATCAGAGACCAATTACACACTCACACAGTCGCGCGCTATCAGCGAACATTAGATTTAAAAAAAAACCTCATGAAATTCAAATTCTTCAATTGAATAATTTTTCGATTTAGAAAATTAAAAAGATGAAATTGAAATGATTCTTTTCATCCGAGGACGATCAGAAGTTAGCGACAGATTCGATCCGAGAAACTAGATACACAAGATTCTACGACTCCTGCACTGACTGCCTCTTTGTTAAACATCGCTTAGAAACAAGGCTAACAAATTGATACCTTGGTCTCTTTTCTGATGAGCTGTAAAGTAGACCCCGGCCGGCCGCCTATCTACCCTGTACATTACTTTTTTCAAACCATGATCAGGCTAACAATAACAGACCCAGCATTATAGAAATGGACTGATAACAAATTTCATAGCAATTTACAAATGTAACCCAGCGCCGATTAGGAGAAACAAGTTATACATTTTATTTAGCCGAATGTACTTTTTTCTGTTTAAGAATCAATCAACCGCAAAAAAAAACTAATCGTTTTTTTTTTGCGGTAGATTTATTCTTAAACAGCAAAAAGTACATTCGGAACTCAAAAGTGCTACACTTGAAATTACGTTGGCTAATGGAAGTGTAGCGTGATATGACTGATGCCGTCTTTTGGGAACTGAGTATAAGTGTTTCGTCGGTAATTGGGGAATGCATTTGGATTGAGAAAAATTAACAGTTTTCAAATTTAGCTCGGAACGGGTTAGAATTCAATTGTGGATCTGTGTTCAGAGTCAAATTAAACTCACGCAACTGTGGAACTGAATCCAGAGTCAAATTAAACCCACACAACCGTGGAAGTGGATCCGGAGCTAGACTAAGCCCACAATGTGGAATTGGGTTCATTGTCAAATTAAAACCCACACACCTGTGGAACTTGGTTCAGAGTCAAATTAAACCCACACAACTGTGGAAGTGGATCCGGAGCTAGATTAAGCCCACAATGTGGAATTGGGTTCATAGTCAAATTAAAACGACACAACTGTGGAACTGGATCCAGAGTCAAATCAAACCCACTTTACTGTGGAATTGGATTTATCGTCAAATTAAACCCACACAACTGTGGAACTGGATCCAGAGTCAAATGAAACCCCACTGTGAAGCCGGTTGCAGAGTCAAATTAAATACATGGTTCTGGAAAATACAGCGCGACCCAGTTTTCGGATACGGCACACATTTTTCGGTACGATTTGGTCAGAGGAATTCATACCGATAGCAGTACAGTCACTCAGGCAGATAGATGATGGACGTTTTTACGTTGACATTCCCTGCCTTGTCTATTGTCAGAACAGTATACACTCCCGTCCGTCGTGACGTATCTTGCGAGGCAATCTGATAGGTCATCATTTATCTATCTGTATCTATCGTATAACATGTAAACCTGCCCCGAAGTGAAGTGAGTGCGGTTGAAAGTAGTTAGGATCAATAAACGCCACGGTCGCTGTCGGTGGAATGTGAACCACGAAAAGATGATTATATCATCATTCATTATCCAGAGGCAAAGATGTATAAACCGAGCGATGATCGTAGTAAACTCGAGCGTTCGCGTAAGGTTCGTAATCTATTTGGCCCCATCATTTTCTCGCTCAATCTCTGAAACTCAATCCCCCCTCTCTCTCTCTCTCGCTCTCTCAGCTCTCTCTTAAGCGCTCACATATTAATGAATTAGTTTCAGCTTACAAAATAAGCATTTCTAGTATCTGTTTGCAATAATTGTCTGAATAATTGGATTTATTGCTAGACGTTTTTTTTGTAAACATCGTTAGCTCCATTCGATCCCCCGATGGACTGGCTGGTTGACTGACTGACTGTCTGTCTGTCTGTCTGACTGACTGACTGACTGACTGACTGACTGACTGACTGTCTGTCTGTCCGTCTGACTGACTGACTGACTGACTGACTGACTGACTGACTGACTGACTGGCTGGCTGACTGACTAGTGACTGACTGGCTGGTTGAAAGAGTAAATATATCTGTTTCCCACCTGTAAATTCCCGAAATGCTGGCAATATTGATAAGTCATCAACTGCAAGAAACGTTTTCCAACTAATAATCGTCGAAGTGTGTCCCTGGATCCGCCTCTGCATCAGCCTGAACGTTTTGAAAAAGCCCACCACCTTCGTGTTGGCTCTGGTGTTTCACAAGGCGACAGTCTGTCTCCCACACAAAGCACAGTTTAAAAAAACATATGAAAATTGTTATACGCTTGAAGAAAATAGAGATAACCAGTAAACAATATCGTTATGCAATTGAGGCGGCGACAGGACGCGCTGATAAACACTGACATTTCATTTGGTTGAATAGTTCACTAGGAATTGCTAGAATCAAAGATCTGTAAATATCATCATAAAAATGACGCGCCCTCGATTGGATAGAACACGCTCGAAGACATGTTGTTTAAGAGTCGAATTTCGTTTGAGTTAGAGGATCTGAGAAATAACGGCGTATTTCTACTCGCTCGCGTTCAACGATATCGGTTATAAACTTGTTGTGATGGGAAAAGGCCGCCTTTAAATTTTTGACGGCGTGAAAACGGTTGAAATAATGTTTATATACATCGATACCTTAAAGTATGCGTTGTTTATTGGGTTCAGCCTGATCTACGAGCAATCATCTCAAGATGATTGCTGATATAATATTGTTGATATAGTTAATATAGTTGAGATAATTGCTCGTAGGCCTGATCAACATGACTTCATACCGAAATCATAACGTGCGCCAAGAAGAAAAACAAATAACGATGGTATGTGATAAGTTAATTTAGTTCGAGAAAATGAAATGTAGTAATAGACGACCGTGCGCCACACCCTCGGGAGTTACATCATCCGCGGGTATATCGTACATATATAATAAACTGCGTCGTCGTTTCGTGTGTTGATTTTCATCGATTTAGCGCTTTACGATGAGTCGGATCTTTAGGCTAAAAATGATACCTTGTTTGTGCCTATTAGGCCGGGTCGCATCTGTGTTAACTCCGAAACAATTCGTATTCAGTTCATATCTCACTAGCTGCCTCGGTCTGTAATGTGGCTAGCTTGATCATCATTTCAAAGAAAAAGTAATGTAAATTATAGGGTGGCTGACCGGGTCAAATTTCTAAGCTCGGCAGATTTGAGAAACGAGGTATCAATTTTTTTTACTCTAGCCTTGTACACATTAATTACAATATTATTATTATTATAATTATAATTATTATTATCATTATTATTATTAATATTATTATTATTATTATTATTATTATTATTATTATTATTATTATTATTATTATTATTATTATTATTATTATTATTATTATTATTATTATTATTATTATTATTATTATTATTATTATTTTATTATTATTATTATTATCATTATCATTATCATTATCATTATCATTATCATTATCATTATCATTATCATTATCATTATCATTATCATTATCATTATCATTATCATTATCATTATCATTATCATTATCATTATCATTATCATTATCATTATCATTATCATTATCATTATCATTATCATTATCATTATCATTATCATTATCATTATCATTATCATTATTATTATTATTATTATATGAGATATTGATGGAGTCGTCGTTTTCTGCATGAATATCTATATATACCCGAATATCATCTGATTTCCCCGTGGCGACATTTTGTTACGGTCGTGTCATCTCGTTGTACGTGCCGTATATAATGTGCAAATTACTCGTAAAACACATCATCAATGCGTATATTCTATTCGCTTCTGGCAGCGAAAGGGAATTTGATTTCTTTTCCTTTTTTTTGAGTGACTGAACGTCAATTTTAGAAACAAGCTTTCTAGCTCGCATTAGTAATAGGCCATACATGTAGATGTATGATACATGTAATTGCAGCACAAGAGGTTTGTATAGAGGTGGGGCGGCGGCTGGTTGCCTAACTGTCGTTTTTCTGTCATTTCGCTTTTGTATCTATGAAGTAGTTTATGGAACAAATATTTGAACGTGATAATCATGAATAATTCTGCTGTACATTACACACAAAAAAGAAATCAAATTCATTTATTCCTCATAAATCAAGGTTCATGATTGTGAATGGAGAAAAAGGTAAAAACAAAATCAAAAACAAAAAAACAAAAAAATAGAAAGCGGGACTAAAACAATCAAGCGAAGAGAGATATATTTACAAGCACGTGATATATAAATGTAATATATCGCGATTTTAAAGAAAATTCTAAAGGTTTAAAAGTCTAGGTTTAAATTTACAATATCATATCTAATGGGGTACCCGCAGTGCTACCGTGGCAATCGAGGATTCGACTCATGGCAGTCGAGGATCCGCCAGGTTCGCTAGTAGATAGTTGGTCGACCGCGTTCGATTTCCTTCGACATTTCAATTAGATCTGAACGAACTTTTCTCTTAAATGAATCAATTATCTATGAAAAATATATCGATATCTGATTAGAAGAATGAAAGTATTTGTTGGTGAGTCCTGTGATAGTAGGCCTATATGGAATCAGGGCCCCGTTGCACAGTCGTGACTTAAGTCCAAAAGTGGTCTCAAATCTTAAGACTGGTCTTAAGTTGTTAGATTGGCTATAGAACTAAGTTGGTCGTAGACTGGTCTTAAGTTGTAAGATTGGCTATAGAACTAAGTTGGTCTTAGACTGGTCTTAAGTCTAAGCCATGACTATGCAACCGGTCCCTGGAGTCTAAAAATCCAGCTCAAAGTTCATTGAAAATGAACTAATTTTGAAAACGAGCAACCTACTGCTCGTCACGCCATCTAACGGAAAAGCTGGTTTTGTGGGTATCCCATTCTTAGGTTCTTTTGACAGTTTACAGCATAGAAAAAACAACGAGCATAAACCTCGAGCCTTGTACTTTTAAGGAAAGTAATTCGCACGGGGTTTTATTGGCCCTTTCTGTCTCGTGGTTTGGTTTTGACTTTGCCGCTTCGAATCCCTGGTGAAACCATAGTTTTTCGTGACATATTCAAAGCATGTTTTTTTTCGGAAATCTTTTTTGTCGAATCCTAATTCAATTTTTCGACATTCTAATTCTTTGAAAACCTTATTCGATATCTTTGTTCGTACATCCGAAATTTCCCAAATGTTTCCTGTAGGTTTTAAGGCATGCATATTTCAAAGATTTTTCCTCGGCCGAATAAGACAATCGAACAAACTTAAGTTAGTGAAACGAAGCTAGAAAAATGTTTTGTCGGTTTTTCTAGCGAATTGATGGAAAAATTTCCGAAACTCTTAACGGCAGCTGCATCTGTACGGACGGATTATGTAGCGGTGTACATCAGCTGCTGTAGATATAAACGATCGAAAGTATTTTGTAAAAGGCAGACTCGCGCGAAACTATTTCAGATTGTTGTGGATCTAATTCCGTTCACGCCGAGGCTGAAAATAAGTTGTTGAAGCTTCTCAGAAAAACGCATCCTCGCCGTTCTAGATCTGGGTTTAGTAACGATGTCAGGGTATAGCCGGTTAGTGAACTTTAGAAGAGCATTGTTTTCATTTCAACATCATTAAAAAAGGTTTTCTAATTGCACGTCAAAACGATATCATCATCATCATCATAGCAGGCTGCTTAGCGATAATTTGCGCCATGCTGCACTTGGTATGTCATGTTTAGCCCTATATGTTTGTAATCTTTCTTATCTGATAAAGGTTTGATTTGATATTTGAAAAAAAAATGTGGACCCAATTCAACAGTTCAAAGATAGTTGACTCAAATAATCAATATCAAATGTTTTACCGCTAATTTACTCCATCTGGGATCCTGGCCACAGTCCAAGCCGTGAAAATAAACCCAAAACAGTATAAGCTTATCAGTTACCCTCGTGTCAGATCCGGAGGCTTCGATTTTTAGCCACTGTATTCCGATATTCAAAATATACATCTATGTTAATGTACAGAATCACAAAAGACTTTTAATTCAGCAGCTATTGTCTTAAATTCGCCGATTAGAATCGATTTAAATTTGTGGGTCGGGCTGTGGAGATCTAAAAGATCGAACGTTGCTCGCACTTATCCGGTTAATACTATTTCACGGCAGCTATAATTCAGGACTTGCGGCGCGCGTGGTTTTCTATTCAACGGGCGTCTGTTTCTAGACAAGTATTAGATGTGGTACTGGTAGAACAAAAAAAGGCTAAAGCTCTATAGGATATTAATACAGCATATTGTGTGTAATTTGATTTTCGCTGAAGGCTTTTTCATTCGAATGAAATCCAAGCGCGACGCGTGGCGTGCGCAATATCGAACCAGACGAAACTCGAATACCGGGAACACCTGCGCTTATTTCACCGGCGCTTGTGTCTGAATAGACCACATCTCTGTCACATTCGGCTGCCTAGGTCCGATCAGGCAGCATAAGTACCGATCAGACAGCTTCGGTACGGATCAGACAGCACCAACTGACACCGATCAGACAGCACCAGGAAGTTGCCATCTCTGTTAATTTCCACACGTGTATGACGCACTAAATTAGAGGATTATTGTCATCTAGGATTATCATCATCCCGCGACACAGCGTCATCATCTATACCCCCCTTACTCTCCCTATCTCTCTGACTCTTCACCGAAACAGAGTTTATCTACTTCACAACAGGCTACTGAGTGATAACCGGATCATCAGATAAACTGTATGACCTTATAATATCCTTGATCGGTTGATATAGGATCGTGTTTTTTTCTACTTCAAGTTCTTTCTAAGGATTAGCGCGTGAACACGCAGTCACCGTCGCGCTTTGCGAGGGATAATCCTGGTTTATCAAAGATTAACACGGATTATCTTTGCGTGGATCGTTTAGAAGCGTGTCGGCTCTGCGAGTTAGGATAAACTGGCGACCAGCTGCTGGACGGTTATAGAGGCTGCGGGTTTGTGAGTAGAGCTCGGGGTTCGACGCTACGAACTCACCCCTCCCATGCTTCAGACACTATGTAGCCTACTTCGGGATCTTTTAGCTCAATTTTTGCCGATTCAGCGCATTGCAATAGATACATATACATCAAACACCTCTTAACCGATGGTTCTTTGGATTATACGGATTATGTACTAAGCGTTTCTTGTGCGGTTGTTGTAATTGGCTTATAACCGCGTAGATCGGCTGTCGGGTCAATTTTATATCGTTCCCGCCGGTAATGCGCTTATGTATCGGGCGGAGAGGAGCCTATCGCGGATTATAGCACCGGTAACGCGTCTTTAGTCAGTCAGTCAGTCAGTGTGCCAGTGTACCAGTGTGCGCGCTCCTCTTCTTCGTGGTTGTTCCCGCGGACGGTTGTTTGGATTATTCCCCGGTGTACTGGAGCGCCACAATCCGCACCAGTTACTGGCGGACGGTGAATACTTCTCAGGAATAAAGCCCTCTCTCATTCCTCTCTTTCAAACTAACACGTTTATCGGGATTAATTTGTCGCGTGTCGAGTGTAGTAATCTCTCGTCGCGGAAGGTGTGAACGATTAGTCGGCGGTGAGTCGGCTTCGGCGACAAAACGGTAAGTGATAAACGAGGTCACGTGGTTTGTCTCTAGATAAATCTTTTGAAATCATCAATTTTACCTTTTAACTTTTGCGACACAGCTTTATAGATCGTGAGATAAAAGATTCGTGATTGTGAGTTCTGTAGATTGTGAGATTGTGAGATTGACATGACAGATCCCCGAAATTTGTAAGATCATATTAACTTTGGTTGTCATGTACGGTAAGTCTCCAAAACTGACGGGCAAACCGGCAATCCGGCAAACCGGCAAACTATGAGGCCACGTGCACGGTCTATATTCTGACTCACGACGCTGGACTTAGATGAACTGGACAGTGGCGCATTTGGGTGAGGGCAATGGGCCACTTGCTAGCCCCCAAAAAGTGTCCGGATAAATCTTGGACCAACCTTTCGGCGCATTGTGTCTTGAATTATCTTTTTTGATCTCCATTGAAAATTAATGTTTTGACATAGAATTCAGTACTCCCCAAAACTATTTTGAGTGAGCCGTGAGAATGCGACAAACACCCAAAATTCTAGGAACATTGATTTCGGCTAGCTGATGTTTTTATTTTTTGGTGCAAATGTAGATATGTAATTATCGAAAGATCCAGTTATTTGAAACTATTTCAGATTTTGAAAATTGGTCTTCTGCTGTTTTGCCCGAGAGAGTGGACGGTTGTTTATTAAGGATCACGACTTCAAGATGCGTCTAAAACGCATATTGCGGGCTTCAGTTTTAGGAAATCTGCCCCTGCTGAATCCAGAGTTACATTTCAGAGACTCTGAGTCAATTCACTGGAAATGAACTGGTTTGAACTAACTCGGAACTGTGGAACTGGATTCTGCTTGAATCGAATTCAACGTCAAATTCTGGAATTCTCTTCTTGCGTGCTTGTTTCTACCAGAATAGGTAGAGAGTTTGTAATCCGAAATTCACATTTTCTAAACTTAAATACGAGATGTACACGGACACAATTAGTTGTTTTTGGAAAACAATTATAAGAGTTTAAATATAGAGATATGTCGTTGATGTTCGGCAAAATAACTGCAATAAAACTTTCACTTTTTTTAAACGTCAACCATCGCGACAAACCTCGCGCCTGCTGATATCCGAAAATCTATATCGAATTAAACTTCTACGAACTATTTCGGAATGTAATTTCAGTTCGCGCGTATACAACCAGTACTCATTCAATAGTGTGTGCCTCGGAGCAATCAACGAGCCTTGAAAAAACAACTACCGTACTGTAACTCAGTTTGTCTTAACTAATTGGATAAAAGCGAAGGGAAATAGAATTAAGTCAATTTCCTGTAAATACTGATGGTGTCGGCCATCTTACTTAATGACAAGTTTCCTATTTGTATATACACGCAGTTAGGGAGGTATGCGATATGGCCATTTCCGTTAATCACCTATAATGACGTCATAACGTAAAAAGACTCGATGAAACCAACTATGAACGATGAGAATGTTAAATTTGCTAATTCTACAAAATGGTGACCGACGTCATAAGGGGATCTATCGAGGCAGCCATGCTTTACTGGAAAAATGTTTGAAAAATCTCACTCAGCACTGATGAATGCAATAGCACATCACGCCTTATCCTGATGAGCTATCGAATAGTGATGTCATATGGGGATTTTATGAAAGGGAGGCATTCTTTTTATGGAAGATAGTTTAGATAATTAATCCGTGGTCTCGGGGGTCTAAAGTCAGTCCAAATAAAAAAGCTTTTGTGATTAGTTTGCAGCCACAGCCGATCTATATGAAGTCGCTTTGAGCTGGATATCTGTGATTCTCTGTTTGTTGTTGTTCCTTGTACATTTTTGTTGTCTATATTTATAAATTGCCTAACGATGTTTTGACCTTTAGTCGTTTGAAGTGAGATTCTTCAAACGGCGTTCATCGTCTCTATGCAGTTTTTAATGAGATTACACGATATTTCGCCTCTTTTCATCGCGACCTGTTTCTCTATCTTGAATGCAGGGAGAACTAACGTTAAGTCTTTTGGATGTTTAAAAAAGTCGTGGCCAAAGAATGCGGGTAGTTAAGTGATTAGTAACAACCAGTGACCGTTGATCACGACGTTGACCGGACAAACTTCCAAACGTTTCTCCATCTCTCTCCCGCCCTCTCCTCTGCATAGTAACAACCGATTCCTACTCACGACTGATCACCACAGAACTGGCCACGTTGACCACGCAAACTTCCAAACTAGATCCGTTACTGACAGCTCGGCCGTACTGTAATGGTTAGTATGCTTACCTGGCGTGCTGTCGATCCTGGGTTCGAGTCCGCATAGTGTAAGGATAGGGTTAGTATTCAGCAGGGGGCATTTTGGTTAAATAATGTTCACCTTTTGCGCGGCAACTGTTGCCATTTTGTACGAAACGTTGCTTTGTAATATCTCATTTGTTTTGAAATTATCGGCTTATTTTACTTGTAACTGGATTCAAAAACGCAGGAGATGCCGTGTTTCCTCCCCTCTTTCTATCTCCCTCTCCCTCCCTGCTTGGTGACATTGATTTTTTCTTCGTGTGCCTCGCGTGTGTAATTTACATTTATTTGATGTTAGCTTAAGATCGGATTTCAACGACTTGTGTCGGTTGTATTCTATTTGAATTCTCCCTCAGTTTGACGTGTGTGCGTGTATGTTCTCTCTTTCACGATTGTGTTTGGAATACTTTGTCGATCCGGCGCTCTCTCCTCTCCCTCCCTTCCCGCCTCTCCCTCCCTTCCCGCCTCTCCCTCCCTTCCCGTCTCTCCCTCCCTTCCCGCCTCTCCCTCCCTTCCCGTCTCTCCCTCCCTTCCCGCCTCTCCCTCCCTTCCCGCCTCTCCCTCCCTTCCCGTCTCTCCCTCCCTTCCCGCCTCTCCCTCCCTTCCCGTCTCTCCCTCCCTTCCCGCCTCTCCCTCCCTTCCCGCCTCTCCCTCCCTTCCCGCCTCTCCCTCCCTTCCCGTCTCTCCCTCCCTTCCCGTCTCTCCCTCCCTTCCCGCCTCTCCCTCCCTTCCCGCCTCTCCCTCCCTTCCCGTCTCTCCCTCCCTTCCCGCCTCTCCCTCCCTTCCCGTCTCTCCCTCCCTTCCCGCCTCTCCCTCCCTTCCCGCCTCTCCCTCCCTTCCCGTCTCTCCCTCCCTTCCCGTCTCTCCCTCCCTTCCCGCCTCTCCCTCCCTTCCCGCCTCTCCCTCCCTTCCCGTCTCTCCCTCCCTTCCCGCCTCTCCCTCCCTTCCCGTCTCTCCCTCCCTTCCCGCCTCTCCCTCCCTTCCCGCCTCTCCCTCCCTTCCCGTCTCTCCCTCCCTTCCCGTCTCTCCCTCCCTTCCCGCCTCTCCCTCCCTTCCCGCCTCTCCCTCCCTTCCCGTCTCTCCCTCCCTTCCCGCCTCTCCCTCCCTTCCCGCCTCTCCCTCCCTTCCCGCCTCTCCCTCCCTTCCCGTCTCTCCCTCCCTTCCCGTCTCTCCCTCCCTTCCCGCCTCTCCCTCCCTTCCCGCCTCTCCCTCCCTTCCCGTCTCTCCCTCCCTTCCCGCCTCTCCCTCCCTTCCCGTCTCTCCCTCCCTTCCCGCCTCTCCCTCCCTTCCCGCCTCTCCCTCCCTTCCCGCCTCTCCCTCCCTTCCCGTCTCTCCCTCCCTTCCCGTCTCTCCCTCCCTTCCCGCCTCTCCCTCCCTTCCCGCCTCTCCCTCCCTTCCCGTCTCTCCCTCCCTTCCCGCCTCTCCCTCCCTTCCCGCCTCTCCCTCCCTTCCCGTCTCTCTCTCTCTCTCTTAACCTCTACCTTTCTCCTCCCCCACCCTTCCCGTCTCTCCTCTACCTCTTCCTATCCCACCCTTCCCGTCTCTCTCTCTTAACCTCTACCTTTCTCCTCCCCCACCCTTCCCGTCTCTCCTCTACCTCTTCCTATCCCACCCTTCCCGTCTCACTCTCTTAACCTCTACCTTTCTCCTCCCCCACCCTTCCCGTCTCACTCTCTGTCTCTACTACTTCTCTTAATGCATACCTCTCTCCTCTCTACCTCCTACATCCTCTTCCCCTCTCTCTCTCTCTACCTCTCTCCTCTTTCTTCTTTCCCTTCCTTCCAGTCTCTCCCCTCTCCATCTCCTCTCTCCCCTCCCATCCTCTCTCCATCTCTCGCTCATCCCCTCAATCCCCTTTCTCCTACCCTCCATCTTTTCTCCATCTCTCGCTCCCTGTCTCCTTCTCTATCTGTTTCGCTTTCCCCTTTTCCTCTCCCCCTCCGTCTCTCCCTCCCTCTCTATCTAATATGCACAACAGCCCGATTGCTGTGTCACGGCAATCAGCCTTTTTGCTTTTCTTCATTCAACATCTAATATTTATTTAATCGAATTTTCGTCGGTAAGTAAATTAAACATTGATAGTTTCGGTTCCTAACGCCCTGTTCGCGCTTTTCATCGCTTGTTTTCTCTTGTTTTCGTGTGTAAACGAATTTGTGGCGAAAAAAATACATCATTAACGCATTCAGGACAATGAACAACGGCCGTTAGAGGGCGTACATTTCAGAAAGGAGCGTACACACGAAGAAAGGTAGTCATTTCGTGTAGGTTAATTCGATTCTATTTCAAACTTTCGACACTTGCGATAGAAAGTGATGACGAAAAAAATGCATACCGAGATAATTTTCTGGGTCCAGTTCCACAGTCGTGAGTTAAGATTTGTCTCAGAGTTAACTCATTGAAAATGAACTAACTTTAACTCAGAGTTAACTCTTACTCACGACTGTGGAACTGGGTCCTGGTCTTCGTAGTCTCCGTTAGGCCGGGTTGCGCTTTCTGCGTGGGTAAAGTATAACATCGGGTTATTAACACTGAAACGATACAGTTATTACAGTCAGTTATCCACTTCTTTGATCAGGAACCATTCATGGCGAAAAATGGTTCTCCAAAAACTTTATTAGGTGTAAAGGTTCTCCAAACCTTCCGAGAGGTCGGTTCTCCGAAGAACTTTATCAGGTGTAAGAGTTCTCCATAAAGCTTCTCCTAAGAACCTCACGAGATGGTTCCTTTTCATTAGTCGAAAGGTTCCTCAAGGAACAATCGTAAGGGTGTAGAACCAGGCTAAAACGGTTCTTCGAAGAACCTGGGTCCTCCCTCAGCGGGAAAACCGAAGAGCCCCATTTTTCTAAGAGTTTACTATAACCTAAACCAACATCGAGCAAAAATGACCCCGGAACTTATCCCGCTTACAAAGAAAAGAAATGTAGATGATTTGAATTGACGGAGCTTCGCTCAAGAGATATGTACTGAAATCTCGAGGAAGAAATGGTGACCGTGACATTATACAAAGTGCCCGAAGCAACCAAATCCCTACTAAAGCCAGACTTGATCGATGGCGCTTTTAGCAAAAACACGCTTCAACATGAGTTTTACGTTACTGGACGCTGGTATTATTATCTTTGAACTCTTTTTCGCCCCGTGTCATTAAGAAAAGCTTCCGCGTAACGCGCTGTGTCCCGCAGCTATCATAGTCTCGTCCGACTCCGTCCGTTGATACGTTTTAGATATAGAACGAGTGTTCTTTTTTTCTAATAGCGTCAATGTTCTCGAGCCCCCGAGCGCGGCTTGAAACATAAGTATAACAGCACGCAGAGACGAGTGTCCTCCACGCTGCGCGCACGGAAGTCGTCAGAATTAGGTTCTTACGCAACCGGACTTTTTTTGTTCGATTCTTGGAAACTATTGACGTCGGCTTCGAATCCCACCGAGCGGGGGCGGGAGCGATTGGGGCAGGGCGGGGGCAGTTGGGGCTGTGGAGGGGGGGGGGGGCACATTTTTGTTATTTCATCCACCAAAGATTATAACCCATATTATATCTAAGTTTGTAAGATTGAAATGAAATAGGGATTTCGTGGTGGGGGATGGACAAAAGTTTGTTAATTCGCACTCTATTGCGGTCATATTGGCAAAATCCGAGATGGCCGAGGTGTATTTTGAAAGGTATACGATTTTACCGGATACCGGAAGTAGTACCTGAACAAAACAAAATGGCGGTTTTTTTAATCGTAGTATTGTAAGCTTTTACAGTTAAGGATCTAGAGGGTTAGACAAATTTTAAGAATGTTTGTAAGTCAGATTATTTTCTTGTTTGTTGACAGGTGCACGATCACCACGGCACTGCCGCAGTGAACGATGGGACATACGGGGATTTTACTGTGAAATTCGAATTGCAGACGGCGCGCAGTCACGTGACACGTTACAAGTACACCGATTCGATGGAAGGAGACCGGGCGTTGGAGTGTTTGAAACGGTTCTATTCGACACCGTATCCCGGCGCAGGTAGGTCAACCCGTTTATATTCTATTCATAAGGGTCACTGGTCGGACTTGAAACAGAACGCGGTCAACTAAAGCTCAACAGACATGAAACGCTAGGAAACACGGAAACGTGAAACAGAAAGATGTTTTACGAGCGTTTCCCTGTGACGTGGGCGTTTATACGAGAAACGTTCGTCGGAATGTGCTCGTGGTCTTTTTAAATTTCGCTGGGGAGGACGCTTTGTGGGAAACTGCAGCTGATACTAATTCGCCAATCAAATAAAACCGCTCTCCAAATAACCGATCGATATTCGAAAATAAACGGCCTCCTTTATTTAAACGGCTCGTTTGAATTGTGCGCGAGTCAATATTAGAAAAAGAAACGTTAAAAATGTTCGTCGCAGTGACGTATAGAAAACATTGAAAGTTCGCAATCAGTTCGATCGAAAAGTTCAAACTTTTGCTTGCCTCACAAAACATTTCGAATTTGAAATTTCCGCTAGTCTAACAAAGCCAGAGATTCGGACCTGTTGCTCAAAAGTTGGTTAAAGATAACCAGCAGGTAAAAAAGGATTTAGTACCGATGAACTTTTAATTGTCACTTTGTCGACTATCCACTGGTTGACTTTAACCAACTTTTGAGCAACTGCAGCCCCTGATTTCAAGTGTTGAAATCATAAGTTTAAAAAAAAAACCAACTCGCAGATCGGTTTTCAGACGCAGTAAACAAATCAAAAGGGATGGTTCGGTATAAACTCAATCTCAAGTATACCAGACACAGTCTGTGCGGGCACTTAATAAAATGCATTTTCTCTCCATCTCCATCCAGTTCAAATCGATAGGAATTAGTGGAAAAATATGGCGAATATAGCAAAGTTCAGCCTTCTACTGGCTAGAAACGTCTTGTTTGAAAGAAAAAATAACTAATTTCCCGTGAGAATTTGAAACCACCGAGTTCTACCGGCCTTGTTCGTATTAATCGCATACGATTGTGCGCTGTGGTTTAAATATTTGAAAATAACGGTTTTACCTCTATAGTCTAATGGCAGGTGATTAACTTTATTTTCGCGGCAGCGACGGCGTTTTAAAGATTAACGCGTCTGTTTCACAGTTCAATCTCCGCCCCGGAGCCTGCTCAAACCTCAACTTCCCATTAATAATAGAACACTGTACAGATAACTAATAGTCATATCACGATTCAGAGGTTTTAAGCGCGCATGTATCGAACGCATTCATTTTACCTGGAGAAAATTGTTTGGAAAAGTTCTGTCAGTTTTCTCATGATTCTCGCTGTAATGAAGGTTCTAACATTATCACTATCTTGATTTAAGAAAATGGCAGAATTGATTAAACGTCACTACTCTCTCAATTTTAAAATAGCTCACTGCTATCTTCGTTTTGAAAATGACTTGAGTCTAAACGTCACCACTCTTAGTTTTTTGAATGGCTTAGTTTTGAAAATGGCTCATAGAATTGAGTCTAAGCGTCACTACTCTCTTAGTTTTTGAAAATAGCTCATAGAATTGAGTCTAAACGACACTACTCGTTTAGTTTTTGAAAAAGGCTCATAGTATCGAGTCTAAACGTCACTACTCTCTTAGTTTTAAAATGGCTCATAGAATTGGGTGTAAACGTCACTACTTTCTTAGTTTTTGAAAATGGCTCATAGAATTGAGTCTAAACGTCACTACTCTCTTAGTTTTGAAAAAGGTTCATAACTGAGCCAAAAATAATTTCTCAACTTCCATAGTGTTAAATGAAGAGGCTAATTTTCTAAAGGTGTATAGGCTATAGTTTAACTCATGTATTCTAGCCTCGAGTAGATGTTATAATGGATGGCTGTGTGTTTTCTAGCGAATGCGCAATATTGTTTTTTTTTGCTGGGATGTAAGAAGATGCTGCTGTATCCGGATGATGGACGCTCTCGTGGTTATCAGCCTTCTTTACGGACCGATGAATTTACGTGTCCGTCTAAAAGTGACGTATCATCTCGGCGTATACGTTTAGACGGGTTCCGTGATGTATACGGGCGACAGGATTGACGCCGACCCGTCAAACGCAGGCGCATTATACGCGCAGTCCCGAATACTGACCTGTACTGACAAATTACATGTCCCCGAGAATATGTCAATTTATTGTCAAATACAGAACCCGTCGTGATTTTCCTTTTTGGGACGAGAAAGTGCTTAATTATTACGATGCTTTTTTGTGTTCTGTTCAGGACCGAACCGCCAGTTCCACAATTGTGAGTAAGAGTTTGCTCTGAACTGAGGATTCAGTTCCACAGTCGTAAGTTAGAGTTGAATCTGAACTCAGGATCCAGAGTTAACTCATAGCTCAGGAACCAGTTCTACAGCTGTGAGTTAGAGTTAACTCTGAACTCAGGGCACAGTTCCACAGCGCTGTGAGTTAGAGTTAACTCTGAACTCAGGGCACAGTGTCACAGCTGTGAGAACTGGTCACTGGGTCCTAGGGTGTGTTTCTGTTTTCAATGAAGTGTTTTCAAGGAGATATTCTCCAAATCCTCAATGCGGGACTTTCTACTTTGCCCGATGCGCGAAATCACGATTCTCTGTGATCGTAAAAGAGACGTCAGTTTGGTGCACGTGCATACCGATGAAGGTCAGTGGCCTTTTATTAACGATCAATGTTTGTCCTCAGAATCTAAGAGCCAACAAGAAATTAATTACGCGTCAGGAACTGATTTCATGTGTGTGCGCTAATGAAATGGAATTGTCAAATGAGAGGAACGCATAGTCTTCTGCGCGGCTCGGTCGGTCGTCTCTAGATTAGAATGCCACGAGCATTCGGACCACCCCCACGTGACAGCGCGTTCTATTGATACCGCTGTCCGAAACACTGTCGTTACATAGCTGGTGGTTATATCACAATCAGCAGGGGGCGCATTCGACACCGACGGATCGATGACGTATGCATGCGCGCGTGATCTGACAACGCCGGAAGTGTTATTGTTGTTAGTGTTGTGTGGTTGTTCTACAGGTTGTGAGTTAGTGTTCACTCTGAACTCAGGAACCAGTTCCACGTGAGTTAGAGTTAACTCCGAACTCATGAACCAATTCCACAGTGTTGTGAGTTGGAGTTAACTCTGAACTGAGGATCCAGCTCCACAGTTGCTAGTTTTGAGTTAACTCTGAACTCACACGATTCAGTTCCACAGTTGTAAGTCAGAGTTAACTCTGAACTCAGGATTCAGTTCCACTTGTTGAGAGTCAGAGTTACTCTGAACTCAGGATCCAGTTCCACAGTAGCGAGTATAAGAAAGAGTTATCTCAGAAAATGATTCCATTTTCTATCAGTTAACTCAAGTCTTAACTCAGAACAGGAGAAACTGGGTCCTGGGGCTTTTATGTCTGTATGGCTGTTGAGAGACAAGTGTTGGTAATTGTGAAGTCAATATGAGTAACCGCACTTGTAAACAGCGGTAATGCGACGAACTAACGCGGTCAATGTTCCGTGAAAATTGGGCCAATTTTCTACTCGAAAGCTCCGAATGCGATGCGTCGATTAACGATAAGATCAAATACCGCAACCACAGCGAGATGAGCGCGATCCGCCTCGACACAGTAAAAACCCGATTACCTGAAATTGAAGCAGACTTCTCTTTTGAATGATGAGGTTTTTTAGTCACTCTTCGAAATTCTTCGCTGAAATCTATAATTAGACACTTTCCCAATTACCGATAACGATAGCGCCATCTATACTCAGCATTACAAAATCGCGATAATATGCGGTGAGCGCTTGTTAAGGACTTTTTATCTGGACTGCCATACCATCCAACCTTAGAGATCTATTGATAGTTTCAAGTGTTTCAAGAAGTTTCTAAAAAGCAATCTTTTTATCCAGTCATTTTCGTAGTCCTGTTTACTTAGTCATTGTAGTTCCTTGAGTTCCTTTTCCGGATTCGCTTTTCCTATTAATTGGATACCCTGATGTCTGCTGTCCGGGCGTGGTGTGATGTCTCACCGATACCACACGTCGAGATAACAGTTCCTTAGAATTAGAAAGCAAATTTTCTTGCATCGTGTTTGTGTATGCGCCATGCATAATTTGATCAGTCTCAGCTTTCTAGAAATATTCAACACTATACCCCGGAAATACGTATAGTGCAGCCAGTCTTCGCTCACAGAGTATCAGGTTCACAGCTGGAAATGAATATATACATATATCGCTTTTTTGCGGTAGATGATATTGTTGTGGACACCCGATGCTCCAGCCCCCACGGCCCCCGGGTGTTGCTAGTTTTGTAATATCATTCTCCGTTGCGGTTATAGTTACTATATACAGTAATATGAAACACACGCTGACTTTAGCGAGGGCTGAAAAACCCAGCTGCCATTTCATCGAATGTTTCTGTTGTCGCATCCAAATATTGCGTAACGATAGAAGTTGAACGTTAGGACCTTGTAACGCAGACTCGGTAGCCAGTGGCTGAGTCATTTTTTTTCAGGAGTGGAGGAACTTTGAATGTTGTTTTTATATCTTGTCTGATTAAGTTGCTGCATCCAATTATGTGTCATAAGTATGGCGTGTAAACCCCGATCTGCAGTCTATATTGGCGATGAACCGTTGAAGCTTACCCAAGAACCCCCGAAGAACCCTTTCGGCCTCGAGGTAACGGGTCCCAGACAGCATATTCTAGCTGAGACGGATCATAAAGAGAAATAGGCAATATTCCAAATTGCACAGACTCTTTTTCACCGATATTCTGTGGCTTCGTGACAGGACCTTCAAGACTCATCACGTAGCCACGTGAGGGAGGTAGCGGGGACCTTGAAGACTCATCACGTAGCCACAGGACTCCGCTATAGAACATTCGTGAGGGAGGTAGCGGAGACCTTCAAGACTCATCACGTAGCCACAGGATTCCGCTAGAGAACATTCGTGAGGGAGGTAGCGGGGACCTTCAAGACTCATCACGTAGCCGCTGAAATGATGGCGAGTGATTGAATTAAGACGTCTGCTGAACCTGAGAATCCTGATCGACTATTGATCACCTGTAAGATATATGATTGATCGATTACAGGCAGTTATTGGGCGCACGCGCGCGCGCTGAGTGATTGGTCGCAAATTGACGATGCCGTTGACCTCAAAGTATCTTGAAATTTGAATACATCACGTGGGAAGTGTTTAGAATTCGAATTAGAGGTGTTAGGAGCGGGGTCTCGAAACGGTGTCACCGGTAACGTAGTAACGCTGTTCATTTCGGTTTAACTGTCGAATTTACTTCTGCTTAATTTGGATCTGAACTCGGTTATACTCGATTGATGAGATTTTACCCCGAGTTGGAGTCAAATACCGAGCAAGAGTTTGTGAAGTACAGTAGACTCTGTCTCTTACTGCGGTAAAATTGAGATCGGTAAAATTCTACCCCGAGTTGGTGTCAAATACTGAGTAAGAGTTTGTGACATACAGTAGACTCTGTCTCTTACTGCGGTAAAATTGAGATCGGTAAAATTCTACCCCGAGTTGGAGTCAAATGCTGGGTAACTGAGGAAGACTATTTCTCAAACTCTAACTCACTGTGGATCTACTGGGTCCAGATCTAAAAAAATACGTTTGTCACCGCTGCGGAGGTAATTCGTTTCGGAGCTGTCACGCCGCTTTTACTGATGGTTTTTTCGCGGATGTCGAATTGATGTTTTGACGGCAGCGTCGAGTCTGAATACATATCCGGCGTTACTAGCGTTGTAAAGAGCGTTAACGTAAGAGAACGCTTCCCTTTAGAAGTAACGTTACGTGTACGTTACAAAACAACGGAACCGAGTCTTGTACGTAACTGTATACGGCATTTCTTGAAACCGTATTTAATGATATCGCCCCGCGCTGACATAATTATTGTAATGCAAATCGTGCGTAAATAAAGCGAAAGAATTGAATTGTATTGAAATATGACGTTTCGACCGGAAGTCCACGCCGTAAATCGAAATGATTTCCTCACTATTTTTTTCTATTTTTATTTTTACTGGGACCTATTAATATCCGTTGGATTTAAGGACCTCGGTAATTCAGTAAACCCCTCGCCTAAAACTCGGATTTACTGGGGCCGGCGAAATAGATCCGACTTAAGCGAAATTTAGGGATCGGAAAATACGTTAGGATTCATTTTGTCTTATAGGATTATTGAAAGGTTCTTTACAACGTTTGTACTCGGTGTAAGACTTCGTGGGTCCCAAGATTACACGATAGCTTGAAAGTAAAAACCAGTTTAAGACCATCTTAGTTCTATGGTCAGTCCAAGTTCAGACCAGACTTAAGTCTTGAAGACAAGTGTGGTTTTAGATCTAAGACTGGTCTGAACTTGTTGGATGCAATCAAATTGTTAGTTAAACCTAGTTGGGGGAAACTGACTCGAGTTGTTGATTCGAGATCAGCCCTGAACTCTGCTGTATATCAGGAAACCGGATCCATTCACCGGCTCTTTCCCGTTCTAATTATTAGAGGCACCGCTCGGCTTAACCAAAAAGTCACCCGTTCATGCAATATAATGGAAACAGGAAATTTGAGAATGTTTCATAGCAACATGTACCAGTATAGAACCACACATCAGAGTGCTTCTTCACTATAAGAGTTTCTTATGAAGTAAAATATATTCACAATTTTCTAATGCACACAATAGATACCATCCTCGCTTGCCAGGGGTCCGGTATCACTCCCGAACTCGCTTCCACCAGCCCCCTGGCCTCACGAAGCGTGATTTCATTACTGGCGCTGTTGCGCATGACGTCATATATCGATTTGCGAAATACTTCCTTGTTCAGTAAAACGTTCGCTGATTGGTCCATTTAACGGGAAAACCAATAGAAGCCTAAAGTCGTTTGTTACAAGCGCTGTGATTGGTACGACCGGATTCTGGTCGGCTAGTAACGACTCCAACGACTCGTGAGGTCACGGGGTTCGGCGAACAGCTTTAGCGTAGTGGGTTCGAATCCCTTGACGGGGGAAGATGAATAGATACGGTCGTATTGTCCTGGATCCAGTACCACGTACACCATCCCGGTTCACCAAGAACCCTAGTGTCTTATGTACCAGTTGGTTACAGTAGGATCGTAGAGCGACGCAGAGCACTGTGGAGACATCGACTGCCAGGGCTGGGTGAACACCCCGGTAGCCCATGTTTTGGGATGGCGCGCGTGTGTGCTTAAGCGTTAGTATCAGTACCGATTATATACACCATGTCGTCTCGATGTCAATATTCTCTAAATATTCTTCATGATTTTCTTCTGCAATTGCAAACTGTATACCATCTTTACCCGTCATGGGATTCGAACTCACTAAGCGAACTTAAATGGATACAAATTCTCACTTCTCGTGGTGTCCATCGACTGGATCGCATTATCTTATCATCACCCTTGTAATTTCTTAATGTTGTTTAATTCATGAATACAGATACGAAATAGAATGATCAAAAGCCTAAGCCGATATACCGGACCCCTGGCAAGCGAGGATAAAGCAGTACCTAAATTTACTAAAAAACCTATGGTGTCGATATCATATAGATATTCAGAACCCAATGTCCTGATGATCTTTTACAAACATAAGCATTGTAATAAATTTCTGGACGTAACCATTTGCAAAGACAAAAAAGTACCCGTGATGAAAAACATATATTTCAAGCGAGGATGGGGTTTTTTTATGGGTCTCATTTGCGTATACGTCGCGGCAATATGAATCTAATTCTTGGAACCGCACTGACATCTGGCACGCGAGAAACGAGTTTTTTCGCTGGTTGCTGATGAAATCAATGTCACTGAACTTTTTTGGTGCGCAACGGCGTATAATTGATGCTTCACTCGCAGACAAGAAAACTAACTCGAAAGTTTGTTGTCATCTTGCAAAATAGCGCACAATTACACCGTATTGCATAATTTTCGACGATGCATATTATGTGATATGAATGAAATGCAATATCATTGATCAATAAAGTTACTTTTAATTCAAATAAATCGACCATTGAATTGAATTGACCGGCAACCAGTCTAGCCCGATATATCGATAACGTAGTGCACATCCTCTTAAAAATAATGATTGAAATGCGTCAAATATATGATAAGAGTTTTGAAGCATGTTTAATTACAAAATGAATGCCAAACTCATTGTTATTTTGAAACGGAAATATTGATGACGTAATGCAAATCGACTCGCAAAAAACCCCTTGGATGAATACCCCACATCAGTTATCAATGTATATAAACATGTAACGGTTGTAACGGTTTTTACGGCGTCAAAAAAAGTTGTGATCAGGTGGGACGTCCATCCTAATGAACAGACATCGTGATAACGTAATAAATTCAGCTGGTCGCGCGCGTGACTGCGGTTACCGACATGCCGGATATGACAGTATCGAATATTGTCTGGATTGTGAATGTGACGCGTGTTATTGCGCACTGGACACTCGTGGCGTGCAGTACTGCAGGT
Source organism: Tubulanus polymorphus (assembly GCF_964204645.1). Classification (NCBI taxonomy): domain Eukaryota; kingdom Metazoa; phylum Nemertea; class Palaeonemertea; order Tubulaniformes; family Tubulanidae; genus Tubulanus; species Tubulanus polymorphus. The sequence goes on from NC_134034.1 coordinate 11,285,066, forward strand.
GTCCAGTCCATCTCAGGATGACTGTCGATATACTATGCGTGATAACTCGTGGTCTGGAGGTGGAGCAAAGAAAATTGGAAGTCTGGGGTCAGGATGAAAAGAAAAGGCATATCTCGGATTGAGCAGCCAAGTCAAAGTCGTCTATTCGGGTAACGCGTGGTTCCGCCCTCGGTTTTACATATTTTTGAAGCAATTCATCTGAGAGGTTGTCAAATATGAAGATTTCAGCAATCTCTGTCTAGACCGCCCCCTAAATCCACCCCTTGTAGTCTGGGGTGCAGCGAGCTGTAGGTTGCAGCGGTTATAAACTCAGTTATCACACGAAGTTGCAATCTTCTAACCACGTATCGCTACCGTCTTAAAACGTTTGGTGGACGTAGCTTACAATGTATTGCTCCAACTCTGTGGAACTCTCTCGACGCAAATATACGGAATATAACTGAAATCAACACTTTCAAACAGAGAGTAAAACATTTGCTTTTCTGCAAAGCCGATGCTCTGTGAATTCAGCACCACTACCATACAAAGCGCTGGTGAACATTATTATTAGTAAAACAGGCGCTATATAAATGTGACATTATCATTATTATATGTTTATTTGGCCTGGGTTAAAGTCGATATCGGTCCATAAAACCGGGTCCAGTATTCAGATCTATATTGAACAGAAATGTTAAGTGAAATGGCACATTAGATAAAGGCACAGTATACTGCAGATATGTCGTTCGTTTTCCACGCGTCTCAAACAATGGAGATAAATCGTGGAGTCGCTGGCAGTTGAATTCGGGATCAGCTCTAATGGTATTAGATTCCAGACTCTGATAAAACTGCGACATACGACACAAAAAACCGCGCGGTCCGCGAAATGCTCCATATCAGTGCTGGTTCGGAGTCGTCTGCGCGGTGGATGACAGGCAACAGCTGACGAACTCGAAATGTAAATACGTCGCTAATGTTTTGATCGATGCATTTCCGATCGTATTCCGAACGATTCTCTCGCGAGAGAAGACGACAGCGGCAGCAGCAGCAGCGGCAGTAGCGGCAGCAGCGGCGTCAGCAGCGAGAAAATGTAAATACTTTTTTGATAGATTAATTTCTGATCGGAAATGAAAGATTTATAGAGTGCATCAAATATCGAAATTGAGAGAATCTCGATTCTGTACGCGAGAGTTGTGAAACATTCGCTATCGCTATTGAAGTGTAGATCTGTCTCGAAATACTCCACGCCACTTTTTAACTAGTTTCGTTTACTTCTTATTATTATTATTATTGTTATTATTATTATTATTATTATTATTATTATTATTATTATTATTATTATTATTATTATTATTATTATTATTATCATTATTATCATTATTATTATTATTATTATTATTATCATCATCATCATCATCATCATCATCATCATCATCATCATCATCATCATCATTATCATCATTATTATTATTATTATTATTATTATTATTATTATTATTATTATTATTATTATTATAATTAATGTTGTTATTATTGTTATCATTACTTCATTGTTATAGTATTCATTATTATATTATATAATAGTTACAGGGCATCTCCCCTTATGGTACAGCCCCCGGCTTGGAGATGTCCTTTTCTCAAATTGTATTTATGTGTGTTTATTGATTATTTGTATTTAGGGAGAATAAAGCATTCATTCATTCATTCATTCATTCATTCATTCATTCATTCATTCATTCATTCACTACACTCTCTACTTCAGACAGCTGCGGGTCGAGGGGTTCTGTGAAATACAAAACCCTCGACTATTTTGAGCTGCCCTTTTCTCTTAGAGAATTCTCAATTCCTCATCATATGGAATACTATAAGCTATATTCTTGCATAATCGATAGAACAGAAGTTGTCTACTTGGAAAATGCCGTTAAAATCGCGTCCATCCTCAAATATTCAAATGCGACACTTGCAAATACGCCTCAAAATATTTGATTTTTAACGACAGAGAGCGCTGTTGAATGTGTCACAAGGCCATCATAATAGGTTCGCTTTGCCTTTGATAATTTTGCAGCGATATTTTTTTAATTAAACCCTTCTTTGCGCAGAATTTTCATTTTCATCTTCTATTTCATCTCCCCCCCCCCCCCCCAAAGACGCTCCTCTAATCTCCGAGTAAACGTCAGAACGTATAAATCTACGAACGCACCTAGATAACTGCGGGTTTAGGGTTACGCGGGCGCGGGGTAGCCAGCCATCCGTATCGTAAACTAAATAATCCAGATTTATAAACGACGAGGAAACCTTTTAATTAAATTAGCTTCCATTCAACACAAGTCAAATCGCTAATAGCTGGAAACATCGTTCAGATGCTGAATTCTCAAATGTATAGATCGGTAAATCAAACGTAATGTCACTGCTGAAATACTAAATGATTGTTTATTCATATCGGACTAATTAGCCTTTAACTCTGCTAGCTGTAAACAATCAAACGAACATCCAAACGATGTTGTTTGATGAATTAATCACGAGATAGTGTGTATAATTGCGGGGTCTGTCAGGGGTGAGGCTAGAATCGGATACTTTGTTCTAATCATAATCACTGATTTCAATAATAGATGCGCGTGTTAGGCAAGCGGACAGACGTTTTGGTGAAGCATAGTTATGTTTCACCTTAGTGAACCTTAGTGTCTGATGTACCACACTGTGTGGGTACACTAGGATCGTAGAGCGACGGAGATCTCTGCGGAGACAACCACTGCCAGGGCTGGGTGAAGGTTATGTCTAGTGTCTGACTTTGATGTCCTTTGGTGCGGTTTGTGATTTTGCAAATAAATTCGTATTGAAACTTACTTACAATAAGTAGAAATTGGCATTCGTCCCGGAACTAACAACAACCAATCAGTTGATATTGGGCAAGATGTTTTAGTAACCGAATTTGTGGCCAATTGTCTCTCGATCTGATTGAAGCCACGCGTAATACAAAATGGCCGCCTTACGATTTAAAACGTCGAATGGATTATGTATTTCAACATTAGAAAAAGCAATCTTTTCGAGATGTACCATTTCTAATTGAAGCGAGATCATCTGCTGCTGTGGTTGAACCGAGTCCCGTGTCATGACATTTTCCCTTTGTACAGCTCTAAGCGATTTTGTAGTAACATCTAAAAATCAATTGTTAAGCTATTTTCAGCCTGTTACCAGGTTACCCTAATAATAGAAGAACAGTGTCTGTTCTGAAATGTATATAAGTCGATTTATATATATATATTTGTCTATCTTGTCTGTTCGGCGTCGTCTTTCAATCAATTTTCACGTCTTTATTGTTTTCACTTAGCAGAAGAAAAGACAATTTTCTTGATGCTACCGATATATGAAACCCCTCCCCGGACCGAAATAGCATATGACGTCATAGCGTCGCTGCTTCGAAGGATTTTCTCCCTAGGATCGCCTTGGCGTATAAGGCCTATTTTGATTGAGATGCCGACACTTAACGAAATGTATATTCTGAGAAATCCTTTTTTTGTCATTCCGCGGTATCGGTGTCGATAAACAACAAGGACTAATTACCATAGACGCAGTGATTGTCTGGCGATTCACTTGAAGAAATCTAGTGACGTTTCGCGACTCAATTCTTTGAGACATTTGAGTCTAAACGTCACTACTCTCTTAGTTTTAAAAATGGCTCATAGAATTGAGTCTAAACGTCACTAATCTCTTAGTTTTAAAAATGGCTCATAGAATTGAGTCTAAACGTCACTACTCTCTAAGTTTTTGAAAATGGCTCATAGAATTGAGTCTAAACGTCACTACTCTCTTAGTTTAGAAAATGTCTAATAGTATTGAGTCTAAACGTCACTACTCTCTTAGTTTTGAAAATGGCTCATAAATTAAAAATTGAGTCTAAACGTCACTACTCTCTTAGTTTTGAAAATGGCTCATAGAATTGAGTCTAAACGTCACTACTCTCTTAGTTTAGAAAATGTCTCATAGAATTGAGTCTAAACGTCACTACTCTCTTAGTTTAGAAAATGTCTCATAGAATTGAGTCTAAACGTCACTACTCTCTTAGTTTTGAAAATGTCTCATAGAATTGCGTCTAAACGTCACTACTCTCTTAGTTTTGAAAATGTCTCATAGAATTGCGTCTAAACGTCAATACTCTCTTAGTTTTGAAAATGTCTCATAGAATTGAGTCTAAACGTCACTACTCTCTTAGTTTTGAAAATGTCTCATAGAATTGAGTCTAAACGTCACTACTCTCTTAGTTTTGAAAATGTCTCATAGAATTGCGTCTAAACGTCACTACTCTCTTAGTTTTGAAAATGTCTCGTAAAATTGAGTCTAAACGTCACTACTCCCAGAAAATGTCTCATAGAATCGAGTCTAAACGTCACTACTCTCTTAGTTTTGAAAATGTCCCATAGAATTGCGTCTAAGCGTCACTACTCTCTTAGTTTAGAAAATGTCTCATAGAATTGCGTCTAAACGTCACTACTCTCTTAGTTTTGAAAATGGCTCATAGAATTGCGTCTAAACGTATATACTCTCTTAAAAATGGCTCATCGGAATTGAGTCTAAACGTCACTACTCTCTTAGTTTTGAAACTGTCTCATAGAATTGCGTCTAAACGTCACTACTCTCTTAGTTTAGAAAATGTCTCATAGAATTACGTCTAAACGTCACTACTCTCTTAGTTTTGAAAATGGCTCATAGAATTGCGTCTAAACGTATATACTCTCTTAAAAATGGCTCATCGGAATTGAGTCTAAACGTCACTACTCTCTTAGTTTTGAAACTGTCTCATAGAATTGCGTCTAAACGTCACTACTCTCTTAGTTTAGAAAATGTCTCATAGAATTGCGTCTAAACGTCACTACTCTCTTAGTTTTGAAAATGGCTCATAGAATTGCGTCTAAACGTATATACTCTCTTAAAAATGGCTCATCGGAATTGAGTCTAAACGTCACTACTCTCTTAGTTTTGAAACTGTCTCATAGAATTGCGTCTAAACGTCACTACTCTCTTAGTTTAGAAAATGTCTCATAGAATTGCGTCTAAACGTCACTACTCTCTTAGTTTTGAAAATGGCTCATAGAATTGCGTCTAAACGTATATACTCTCTTAAAAATGGCTCATCGGAATTGAGTCTAAACGTCACTACTCTCTTAGTTTTGAAACTGTCTCATAGAATTGCGTCTAAACGTCACTACTCTCTTAGTTTTGAAAATGTCTCATAGAATTGCGTCTAAACGTCACTACTCTCTTAGTTTTGAAAATGTCTCATAGAATTGCGTCTAAACGTCACTACTCTCTTAGTTTTGAAAATGTCTCATAGAATTGCGTCTAAACGTCACTACTCTCTTAGTTTTGAAAATGTCTCATAGAATTGCGTCTAAACGTATATACTCTCTTAGTTTTGAAAATGGCTCATCGGAATTGAGTCTAAACGTATATACTCTCTTAAAAATGGCTCATCGGAATTGAGTCTATATACTAGACGTCACCCGTTCCTTAGATCGTAATCGAAATGTCAAATACTCTGTTAATTTTTCCTCAGTTTTGGAAAAGGCTTAAAACAGATTTAATTTCATCTTGTTAAACAGTAAAAAGAAAATCGAATTTAGATATTACTTTTTCAAGGCCACGCGTAATCTAATAGAATGAAATACTAATTTTGAAAATCATAATGCCCTCGTCTTAGGGATGGAAATAATTTCTACGTTTGAAATCTGTTATTTCCGATAATTGCAGCGTGCATTGAACAGCGGCGGTTTGTTTTACGCGGCGCAGTGGTTGGCATAGGAGAAAATTTCGAGAGATTTCATCAGCCGCACGAAACTAAAAATAGCGCTCCTTCCTCACATCATCGATGATAGTGATGATGATGATGATAGTGATGATGATCGCGTGAGTTTGATAACATTGAAAACATGCTCGACTAAAAAAATACATGCTCGACTAAAAAAAAACACGATGAATTCCGTTTGTGAGAATTCATCCACGATAGAACATGACATTGGCGCGTACTACAAATACGCGGAGAGTTGGCGAGTCTAGCGCGGAATTTTCACTGAAAATCTACATTTCTTTTCGAGTTCGACGGATATTTGCGTTGCATTCAATTCAACCTTTCTCATCGGTAGTCGTTGTCAATCCAGCGATGACTCAGTTTCAGAGTGAAGGCTCAAGTTTAAGACTATCAGCTCAGTCGAATAGCATCATCGGTCTTAAGCCAATCCTACAATCTAACAACTTAAGACCGGTCTAAGCTCATTTTGGTTCTACAACTAATCTAACAACTTCGGGCCAGTCTAAGCTCATTTGAGTTCTATAACCAATCTAACAACTTAACCAGTCTAAGTCTACCAGTGACCAGTCTACGTTCATTTTGGTTCTATAACCGATCAAACAACTTAAGACCGGTCTAAGCTTATTTTGGTTCAATAACCAATCTAACAACTTAAAGACCAGTCTAAGCTCACTTTGGTTCCTTAACAAATCTAACGACTTTTAGAGCAGTCTAGGCTTTTTTGGTTCTATAGCCAATCTACTATTTTAAGAATGTAAGTCTAAGCTGATTTCGGTCCTATAACCAATCCAACAACTCGTCTCAAAGCCAGTCTTAAGCTGATTTTCATTTCGAGTTAAACGTGAGACATTGATAGATTTGATACACGATGTTAAATACTGTATCCGCTGTCGTCGTTAACTACCCAAATCGTGTTCAGGTTGCGACGTATTTTTTTCTCGGGCGAAAAATTCCGGCGATATTGAAATGTAATTCATTGATTTATTTCGATTCTGATTGAATTTATGCCTGAACGCGTAAGCCCTCGATTTTTCCCTATCTCGCCGCCACCCAATCGACGACAAACCGACGACGGATTAGGCGCGAATTGCGGATGCTTTTTTTCTATTTCGGTCGTGAGGCGAACCTCTCGGCGGATCGATATCGACTTATTCAAACAGTATCTAATCATCGGTCACATGTGGGCAGTTTTCAAAATCTCGGAGTAGAAATAAATTAACTTCCTGAACTAACGCTGTCAGCGACCTAGTGTCCGTTCTAGTCGCTAGGGATCGTTTCAGCAGTGATGTGAGGTCACCAATATCTAATGCGTCCGTTCGATTTTTGTCATTTTGTCAATAGGGGTCGCCGCTGCTATGGCGGGAGTTCACCGAGAACTCTTCTCTCTATTTTTGTCACTAGGGGTCGCCAAAGCAGTCGTGGGGAGCTCGCCAATATATATATATATATCCCTTGTGTCGGTTTTTCATTGACACCAGGGGCCGCCACAGCTCTGAGAGATTTAGCAGATTATCTTAAGACAGTGTCAGTTCTAGTCGCTATAGTTCGCAACAGCAGTGAGCGCAGTTCACCAATAGTAGCCTTTTGTGCGTTCTACAATGACTGCTCTCCCGTCAGAGCCGTTTGGAGAGAGGGTTCACCGAGAACCCATTAGTTCATCGAGATTCTCAGTGGGTTTCGGCGGAAATTCGAAGAGGTTCGCGGATAAGACCCATCCTAAATATCGCACACGACGAAACCGTCGCGAACAATGGCCAAACCAAACATTAGAAATCAAACAACAATAGACGTCATTTTGTTCTACTTATTCGACCATGACGTCTGCATCAATTCCAGACACAAACTCCGTTCGCTAAATGTTTATATTATTCATAATCTAATTAAGTTTCCCAGATATCTTAGAGAGATGGTTTTCTGTGAATGTTTTCCACGAGTTGTTTTGCCGACGCATTACCCTGACAGCGGTCGGTCGACCATTTCTCATGAACAGCAGTTACCCCCCGAGCGCCATTTGGGCCCCTGACTAAGAAAAATAATTCTTGAGACCATACTGATGTTAATCATTCCAACAACCCATTGATATTTCTATTACCGCTAAGTAGAATTCGGGTTTTGATTTTTTTATTTGCCGTGAAATACTCGTCCCTGATTGTTTGTAGAGTTACCGATCAACACGAGCCGGGACCGCCAGATATATCAAATCAAATCAAATATCTGATCGTTGTGATCAATCAGAACGTATCGATTATGGTATCGGAGAACCTCTTTCCTCTCTCCTCTCTCCTCTCTCCTCTCTCCTCTCTCCTCTCTCCTCTCTCCTCTCTCCTCTCTCCTCTCTCCTCTCTCCTCTCTCCTCTCTCCTCTCTCCCTCTCTCCTCTCTCCTCTCTCCTCTCTCCTCTCTCCTCTCTCCTCTCTCCTCTCTCCTCTCTCCTCTCTCCTCTCTCCTCTCTCCTCTCTCCTCTCCCCTCTCTCCTCTCTCCTCTCTCCTCTCTCCTCTCTCCTCTCTCCTCTCTCCTCTCTCCCCTCTCCTCTCTCCTCTCTCCTCTCTCCCCTCCCCTCCCCCTCTCCAATCTCCCCTCTCCCCTCTCCTCTCTCCCCTCTCCTCTCTGATCAGAATGATCAGAACGAATCGATCATTGAATCAGATACCTCTATCCTCTTTCTCTGCTCTAATTGTCAAGGTTGCTGTACGGATTTTACGCGCCCAGTTCGAGTTCAATCACAGGTTTCGAGACATTGCAAGTAAATATTGATAGCCGCGCCACACAACACATGTCAAAACATCTCTCGACGTGTCACATCAGACAGTTACTGATCACCAGATTCGGAAGATAAATAACCTGTAATAGGGATGTTGCACAGGCCGCTGAAAATATGCTTTTGAATAGGTCGAGAATATGAGAGGGAGGGGGGAGGGAGGGAGTGAAGGTGAGAAGGAAAGAGAGGGAGGGATAGAGAGAGGGAGAGAGAGAGGGAGAAAGGGAGAGAGGGAGAGAGGGAGAGAGGGAGAGAGGGAGAGAGGGAGAGAGTGAGAGATGGAGAGATGGAGAGAGGGAGAGAGGGAGAGAGGGAGAGATGGAGAGATGGAGAGATGGAGAGATGGAGAGATGGAGAGATGGAGAGATGGAGAGAGGGAGAGAGGGAGAGAGGGAGAGATGGAGAGATGGAGAGATGGAGAGATGGAGAGATGGAGAGATGGAGAGATGGAGAGATGGAGAGAGGGAGAGAGGGAGATAGCCGGGGAGAGAGTGAGAGAGGGAGAGAGTGAGAGAGACTAGGGGTGGATGAAATGGAGAGATGCATACGGAATGGAAAGCGGAAATTTGTGCTAGAAGATTTTTGCATTCCATTCCGCTGGTAGAAAATCAACCTTTTTCTTCGAGATTCTAAAATATCTTTTGATAAAATCATGTCCACGTCACGCGCTCTTCCCGGTAACGAGTCCGCAGTATACGAGTCGAACGCGGCGCAACACGACCGACCGATTGACTGTACGCGACCGCCGAGACCACGACGACGTAATTGGAAAGTAATCCATCTCGAACTGTGGCGAACAGAATATCCGGGGTTCGTCTGCTTCAAAACGAGGTTTATATTGATTAATACGCGTGTCACTCGACCACGAGCAGTAATTTGTCTTCTGCAGCCGCTCGAGAACTTAGTTCCCGCTAAAAACTTGCTTTTAACTGAAAGGAATTGTCTGCATCCCCTATTTTGTCTTGTTTGAGTTGACAGTTTCCGTGAAACCGGAGATTTCACCTCCCGCCGTACTGTGCGCAGTGTACGCCCTAAAACGGTCGGATACCAACCACTGTGGCAAATGTGAAGGTCGTCAGTTTTGTGACGGCATTTTTTTCTCGACGAATACAACGTCCTTGGCATTTACATTGAAACTGTCACCGAATATTTTGAGTCGTTTTGTGTATAGAGTTGCTAGATATATCTTTAATAGACCGGGGGTTGCACAGTCATGACTTAGATTTAAGACCAGTCTCAGAGATTGGTTCTATAATCAATCTTACAACTAAATACAAGTCTTATGGGGTTTAAGACCACTTTTGTAGTTGAGTCCCGACTATGCAACTAGATCCTGCCGGTCCCAAGTCTAGGTGTCCTCAAACTCAAAACTAACGAGCAGCGAAGGTCCAAAGGTTTCGGTTTTCGAATGTTTTTAAGTTTTTATCATGACAATGTCAAAGACACACCTTCTAAACCGTGCTCAGGTTCTCTAACCCTGGCCACAAAACCTGTCGGAGAAAATGTAAAATTCTATGCGCTCAGAAACCGCCGTAGAAAAGAATGCAAGCATCACACTTAGAATACAAAAAAGACATGGTTTTTATTTTAGTTGTAAGTTATTCAACGTTGCGACTAATAGTCATCTGAAATGAAGCCTAATGCAACATTTCGGATTTCCTTTTAAAGGCGTGTAGGGATTTCACATAATTTCTATAAAACAAACGGATTCGGAGTGTTTCATCGTCAGTGGGTCACCGGAGATTAGAATTTTTTGACGCGATATTTTCAACCACGGCGAGAAGCGAGTACATAGCACATTCCGGTCACGTGTCACTTCCTGTGCGGTGTATTATGATGTCGTCTGTCGAATGCGACACGATCATCGTACGCAATTATTTCATGAAAACATTACGAGCCGCGATCAGAACGCGTGTCGACAAATATTACTGATAGGAAAATAGGTTGACAGCCTCCTTAAAAATATATCACCTACAAATTGGAAGCCGGGTTGAAGTATCCTCAATCGCTGCCAGTAGTGGTTAACCGTAATATTTGGATAGGGATTATTGGACGGACAATTAGTGTTACCCTCCTTGTCACGCACTGTCAATACATGACTAGAACGTATTACCGATCGAACAGTTTAGTTAGCGCAGGGGGGGGGGGGTTACCCAGCCCTCTAGAATTAAGACCCGGCACTACGATTGGTGAAGTCAAAAGGGATTTGTGAAGGCGGCCATCTTGTTCCAACCGGAAGTGAAGAATGCAATGGTCCAATAGAAATAGGTTTATCAAAACAACACAATAATATTATATAAATTAGATCCAGAAACATCTTTTCCAAGTGAAGGTAACATTCACTCGCTTCTTGGTCATAGTAACTCGCCACCTGGTGACGGTTATTCACCTCTTTTTAATTGTTTCACAGCGAGTATTTTTTCATCGTCTCATCCAATTCTCTCCGATTCTCGCGATATTTCGTGTGAATCTGCGCGTAATTACGTATTTTCACATCGAACACCGTCGCGTCGTATCCCGCATGCTGCAGGTTTACAGAATCGACGAGTTTTTACACGTTTCAGGTCACTCGGCAATTGGCTCCTAATTTATTTGCAGCGTACTTTTTCTATCCACTCTATCCACTCTATCCACTCTATCCACTCTCCCCACTGTCGCTTCACGCCATCAATGAACTCGATCTCAGTCAGTGATTAGTTGCAGTTGTTGTTATGCAATGGCGTTAGTTTCTCTTCTCATTTACGTGGATCTTGGTTCTGAGCTCATTCATGGTTGTTTTAAGGACCGGATTCTCAATCAAACAGTTCCACAGTTCAACACCGGTTCCACATTTCCACAGTTCAGAACCTGGCTCCCCATTTCCACTTACCCATAGGTCAACACTGGCTCCACGTTTCCACAATTCAGAACCATGCACGTTTCCACAGTTTAGGACCGGATCAATTAGTTCCTCAGTTCAACGCCGATTATGCGTTGCTATCTGTTCAGAACCGGGTTTCACAGTTTATTGACCCGTTCCACAGCCCGTGTTTACGTTACAATATAGTTACATTAGTTCAGTCAGAAATCTTAAACCGGGTCTATAGGTCTTGTATATACGCCTGAAGCCAGTTCCACAGTTCTGGACCCAGATCCAAGTTTCAGATTTGAAATATGACTCTAAACATTGAAGAGAAACATCGAAAAGCTTAACGCTACAGCTTCAAACTGTGGAACTGTATTCTGCTGCTGACATTTTCAAAATTCTACAGTCAAATTTCCACGCTATCCTATTGTGTTATTCAGCAGCGGATATCCTGCGTTTATCGATCGACACACAGTTCCTTAGAGGCTTCCGTGACGATTTCAGTCAATATTAATTAAAACAGGGACTCGAGAAATTGTTGTTGTTAGCAAAACATGACTTAAAGAGTCCTCGAACTGTAAACCCGTTCACAATCGTGTTGTGTATCAATGCGCGCGCACGTATCATCGCCGCTAACCAGTAACCGAATAACGCCTGTAATCAACGCGTCTTCCTACGCCGTCGCGTGTAGTTACGCTATCGTCAGCAATAGTCAATCACGGTTCCTGAGTCTCTCGCCAGTTCAAGACGGTGGTACCGCGCGTCGCGTATTCAACAGTGTGGCAGACACGCCGTCGTTACAGGTTCATCTGGACACGATTAATACTCCTGAGTGGACGTAAATTCAAAAACTTCAAAACGCCTGCGTCGAAAGAAAACTATCACTGGAACGTCGACAACAGCGACAAGCTGGTCAAAACAAGAAATATCGTTGATTGAGAAAACTTTTCTCAAAAACTTCTTTACTTACCGATAAACTGTTCATTTCGCGAGCTATGTTACTGCGTCACTGTGTTTCTTAAACGAACGGCTGAAATTGTGAACGAAATATTCTGAGATAATTGAATTTTCAAACTTTTCCGTTCGATTCTTCAAGTCGGATTTTCTCTCGTTCTGCCGACTGGCGATCACGTGTCTTTCGTCGGTGTTCTCGTGACCGGAAATTAATTCGCAGACTACCGAAATTAATTAGACTCCGGAGATACGATCTACTGAAAATTAAACTCGCTATATTTCTTGCGTATCGCGTCGCAACGAATGGGATAAACTTATTTCGACTTGTCATGAGTTTGACGGTTAACGAGACATGGCGAAATTCGAGGAAGTTTTGAAAGTTTTTCTGGTCCTGTCGACGGGGATTCTAGGCGCGAATTGCGCGGCCTTGAACTCGAATTCATCCGTTAGAATATCCGAGCTAGATCCGGGACTAGGATTGACTCGAGCGGACGGTGTTCCGCCGATAAATCGGCGCGCGCAGCGAGACTCACCCTCGTTATCGTCGTCGTCGTCTGCCACGAACGGGAATAATTACGACGACGAGCGACCCCTAGCGGCGGTCGTCGAAAACTCGACCGTCCCGACGCCCGTCGCCGTCGTACGGAAAACGACGACGTCGTTGAATTGCGACGAGAAAACGCGTCAGATCTCGGAGGAAATACGCCGTAAACTAGGTAAGACATTCCGCCCTCCTCCTACAGAATCTATATACTTACGTTAGATTAGAGATTGATTGATTGTTTGTAAAAAAAAACACGATTGAATTAATATCGTACTCTTCATCGCTCCCCACATCCTCCCCTTTCTCTCGTTCCCCATCACCCTCTCCCTTTCCCTCGCTCGCCATCACCCTTTCCCTTTGTCTCGCTCCCCCACCATGCTCCCCCTCTCCCTTTTCTTACTACCCATGAACATTTCCCCTTCTCTCGCTCCCCTTTTTTTACAGCCAGCTCTCATCTCTCCCTCTCTCCCTCTCTCCCTCTCTCCCTCTCTCCCTCTCCCCCTCTCCCTCTCTCCCTCTCTCCCTCTCTCCCTCTCCCCTCTCTCTCTCTCCCTCTCTCCCTCTCTCCCTCTCTCCCTCTCTCCCTCTCTCCCTCTCTCCCTCTCCCCTCTCTCCCTCTCCCTCTCTCCCTCTCTCCCTCTCTCCCTCTCTCCCTCTCTCCCTCTCCCCTCTCTCCCTCTCCCTCTCTCCCTCTCTCCCTCGCTCCCTCTCTCCCTCTCCCCTCTCTCCCTCTCTCCCTCTCCCCTCTCTCCCTCTCCCCTCTCTCCCTCTCTCCCTCTTACTGTGTATCCGTTGTAACTGGGGACGTGATGCATTACGATACAAACATCCAAACATATCGTGACGTAATGATAGATGGTATTTAGCGAAAAACGAAAATTCGGAACTTTGAATAGATTTCAAATTGAACGGATTGTCAACGTTTCGATATTTTCAGCGTCGTGATTGTGGGGCGTATTTAACTCCGAGACTTTCATTGCGCGAGATTCCACCTCAATATGTGATTGTATTACGTACACATACGTATCATCGTCGCTCTCGAGATGATTAAGCCTCGTATCGTTTTATATATATAAACACCCCACAATATGTCTTTAACGAGGGAAAAAATTGAGCGTTATATATAAAAACCCCACAAGATGAGGAAACAATCGAGTGAAACATAAATAAACTGCAGATTAATTCTGCCGTTGGTGTCATAAAAACAATCTGACAGTATTCATTATAGCGCGGCGGCGGTGGCGGCTCGCCTCCACACTAACGAAACCATCGCACATTCAACATGTAATATTACAACAATTCTCAGTGGTTGAGATGCGTGTAAACTCATGCATTAGTCAGTGCAGAGTGTTACTGCTATACAACAGTTCGCCACTTAATATGATTTTAATTTCGAGTTTAGAGTCTACATGACGGCAAAGTGACGAGTATAGGCCTTCATACTGATACTCAGTGATACTCAGTGATACTGGCTGATACTCATTGATACACCGTGAAACTCAGTGATACTGACTGATACTCAGTGATACACAGTGAAACTCAGTGATACTGACTGATACTCAGTGATACTGACTGATACTCAGTGATACTGACTGATACTCAGTGATACTGGCTGATACTCATTGATACACAGTGAAACTCAGTGATACTGACTGATACTCAGAGATACAGTAAATAAACACTCTCTCTTTGAGACTAAATATACGACATCATGGCAGGACAGAGTCAAACGCGTTTGTGGGCTCAACGAAAATTGCATATTCATTTCAGATTCAGTCATTCGCCGACGACCAGTTCCTCACTTTCCAGGGTAGAAGTCGCGCTGCTGAAATCGCAGTTTTCTTTTTTACAAAAAAATGTCGACAAATTCTGCTTAGCACACACACTGTAGCTATTTGTGGCAACATTTCACAATGCACTTTTCCTTTGCGGCAAAAGTCGGCAAAAATCTGCAAGTCAAACAACGGTTAGTTACTAATGACAGCACTTGACTTCTCCCGGCTTCGTTTGTTAATGAATGTATCTACTCTCGTGTCGCAGGTCCGGTGAGGGAAAAGAGGGAGCCGGACGTATGTATATAGGGTACAAAAGGAACTTCACTTAAACTTAAGTTGAGAGTACTTCCCGCGGAAGTACCGCAGTACCGATAACTACAAAATGCCTCTAGAATTTATCGGGTCAAAGCGTCAAATCGTCAATTACCTGATTGCAATTAGTTGATTACTGACATTTGGAGGATTTTTTAGGATATTAAACTCTTGATTTGTACGGTTTCGTTTACTTTGTGGGAGAAAGGGAAGGTCGGGTTTATTGCTGTACGTGTGTGGAGAAACTGCGGTTTGATCTGGGCAAAATTGGTCCATTTACGCGTAATTATCGAGTTCTATATCCATCTCTCTCCCCTCTCTCCCACTCCCCCTCTCTCCCCACTCTCCCTCTCACTGTCAGCCTCTCCCTCTCACTGTCAGCCTCTCCCTCTCACTGTCAGCCTCTCCCTCTCACTGTCAGCCTCTCCCTCTCACTGTCAGCCTCTCCCTCTCACTGTCAGCCTCTCCCTCTCACTGTCAGCCTCTCCCTCTCACTGTCAGCCTCTCCCGCTCACTGTCAGCCTCTCCCTCTCACTATCAGCCTCTCCCTCTCACTGTTAGCCTCTCCCTCTCACTGTCAGCCTCTCCCTCTCACTGTCAGCCTCTCCCTCTCACTGTCAGCCTCTCCCTCTCACTGTCAGCCTCTCCCTCTCACTGTCAGCCTCTCCCTCTCACTGTCAGCCTCTCCCTCTCCTGCCTCACCAACCTCTTTTCTCGCGTACAACGCTCAGCCATATAGAATAGATATACACACAATTGGAGAACCGCAAATCATATCAATTCGCATTGAATTACATGTATTTAGCCGCGACTGGCGCTTAGCTTATAGGATTTACGGTCTCTGGATTATTTACTGGCACCTATATGCCCCTAATCTGCCCCGTTATTGCAGATTAAACTACCTATTTTTTGACGTGCGTGTCCCTAGGTGAAAATGAATTAGTCGGGTTCACAGTCGGTCTATTGGAAAAAATGGAATATCATAATAAGCGGTGTAGGGTGGCGATAGTGATATCAGACAAAAATGATCTGTTTTTGGAATTTTATTTCCGGATTTCTACATTAAATTAAATCCATTATAACTTTGGAACTGGGCTGAGAGACAAATTAGACCTACACAACTGTGGAACTGGATCCAGAGACAAATTAAACCCACACAAATGTGGAACTGGGTTCAGAGACAAATTGAACCTACACAACTGTGGAACTGGGTTCGGAGTCAAATTGAACCCACAAAACGGTGGACCTGGGCCCAGAGGCAAATCAAACCCGCACAATTATGGAACTGGGTTCAGAGACAAATTAAACCCACACAACAGTGGAACCGGGTTCTGAGTAAAATAAAACTCGCTTATCGAACCGGGTCCAGAGGACCCTCACAACTGTGGAACTGCATTAAGAAACAAACGAAATGCACACCGCAAATCGTCCAGAGTTCCACAGTAATGTGGGTTTGATTTGGCCCAGTTCTATACGAACTGTATGTCCAGCTATTTTGTAATGCAATATTCACCAAGCAGAAGCTTTTAGCGATACCTGATAAATCATCGTATGCGTTCTATAACTAATACGAAACCCCGATAAAAATAGTAATGATAATAATAATGATAGTAATAAAAGAAATATATAATCATGATAATTATTATCATAATTATAATGATAATAATCATAGCGCGCGCGCTGCGATGTTTATAGGCGACAAGTCAATCCAAGCCAGTCATCGTTCGGTATCTCGTTTTTTTCATTAAGTTCTCCACGCGGCGCAGTTTATGACATTGTCATCTATACGCGCGTTTAATAGTTATCTTATTTATCGCAGCGATAAACTCGAGGCGCCACCGCCGCCACCGCCGTCTGCCGTATTCAGATAATCATATTCTTAACATCATCGACAACAACACATTATAACGTATTGAGACATTTTTTCTTCGGGAAAATTTGTATAGAAGTGATAATCGTTGACGAACTCGGAAATCGGGTCTCCCGTATAAAGCTGAATGGAATGCAAGACCACAGCCCTGCCGGCCCTAGAAGCAGCACAAACCCAGCTCGGTGCCCCTGGAACCCTCAGTCCATCACAAGCAGGACTCGAACGCGGGTCGTTCACATGTTTGTTATGATCTTTCAACATGCCACTGACTCGTAGTGACTGTTTAAGTTTGTTAGTTAGTCAGGTCAGTGTGGTGACCACTTACCGGTCGCTGTGGTGGCGACCAGTCAGATGTGGTGGCGACCAGTCAGATGTGGTGGCGACCAGTCAGATGTAGTGGCGACCAGTCAGATGTGGTGGCGACCAGTCAGATGTGGTGGCGACCAGTCAGATGTGGTGGCGACCAGTCAGATGAGGTGGCGACCAGTCAGATGTGGTGGCGACCAGTCAGATGTAGTGGCGACCAGTCAGATGTGGTGGTGACCAGTCAGATGAGGTGGCGACCAGTCAGATGTAGTGGCGACCAGTCAGATGTGGTGGCGACCAGTCAGATGTGGTGGCGACCAGTCAGATGTGGTGGCGACCAGTCAGATGTGGTGGCGACCAGTCAGATGTAGTGGCTCGAATCAGTCACCATTCTCTGATTACAAGATTTTCATCGTTGTTGAATTCTAAAAATTCTACCCTAAACTGCAGCTCTTCCTGCTGTAAAACAAATTACTCCCAAATCTAACCCTAAAGTTGGGCTCGACCCATGCAACCTCCTGGACCCAGTTCCACAGTCGTGAGTTAGAGTTAACTCTGAGTTAAAGTTAGTTCATTTTCAATGAGTTAACCCAGAGTCAAATCTTAACTCAGAACTGTGGAACTGGACCCAGCATGCTAGCTGAGCTTGCTAACCACTAGACCATAGAACTGTTGTATTTGACAGCGCTTCGAGGTTTGTATGTTGAAGGTGGTGGCCAGTCAGGGCAAACTTCGGTTTTCGTAGCTAGTCGACTAGTGGTCGGAACTAATAACCGAACACACTTTAGTTCGGTGTTAACGTATTTCAAAGTGTCGGCCATCTTAAAACCTTGGTACGAACTACAGCGACCGTGCTCAAAATGCATGGTCGACCATTTCCGGACAATAGTTCCGACTAACAGACATTCGGTTTCATCTAGTTCGACTATAGTCGACTTACTCCGATAACCGAAGTTCGCCCGGTTGTGGTGGCGACATTAGTTGACTTGTCAGCTATGGTGACTATTCACTAACCGTCAATGCCAGATTGACCTCAATGTTTTCTAGATTTCAAATTCGGTAAAACATCTTTATTTAAAAGAATACGGGATGCATGTCGGGTTGTAGGCGGTTTGTTCGCGAAGCAATGGACGAATCCCTCGTTAGCCGACAGACTGTTTCCGTGTACACACATCTTGCTCTATCTGTCGTGACCGTGTATTTTGATTTTTATACCGCGCCGACAACTTGAAATTCCTCCTTCGCGACGGAAAGCGTGATCGTTATCGTCTGCGGCTATAGTCGATCGAATTCTCTCGAATTCCCAACAGGTTAACGATCTCTGCAATCAGTGCGAGCGAATTTATATCACCTCGGAGGGCGCGCTATCCTCGACAACACCGCCAGTAAAACCGGTAAAACCAGTAAATTCTGACGTTTAATTTTCTCCGCCCTCGCGACACATGTGCGCGGTATTACGTGAAATATCTACTCCCGTGCGCCGAACCTCCGCCGTCGCCGTCGTACGGGGACCATAAAACATCCACAGCAGCCACCGACGACACGAGACGAACTGACTGTCGTTAAAGTACAGTAATTAATTCCTAACAATCCAGTAAATCTTGGTGAATTCTTCCCGAGAGACGCGAGCCGAGCTTTTAGTTCGGGCGATAGCAATGATAATATTGTGGATTTGTGTTTAATTCGGAGAATAACAAAGCTGTTCGTTGCGGATCGGAACGGGCCTGCCAACCTGTGAAAAATGTTACCACGAAAAAGTTGATCTTCATTGAAATATGTGATAAAAAAATGTTCGAATTAATCATTGGAACAGGGAACAGGGCTTGGAACGGTTATCAGGAGCAAGTTGATTTTCATATTAATATGAAAACAATTTTTCAAATCAATCAGTAATTAACAGTAAGACCCTCAGTAACATCTTTCATATTTCTGTTCAAATTAATCAGTAATCAACAGTAAGACCCTCAGTAACATCTTTCATATTTCTGTTCAAATTAATCAGTAATCAACAGTAAGACCCTCTGTAACATCTTTCATATTTCTGTTCAAATTAATCAGTAATCAACAGTAAGACCCTCGGTAACATCTTTCATATTTCTGTTCAAATTAATCAGTAATCAACAGTAAGACCCTCAGTAACATCTTTCATATTTCTGTTCAAATTAATCAGTAATCAACAGTAAGACCCTCAGTAACATGTTTCATATTTATGTTCAAATTAATCAGTAATCAACAGTAAGACCCTCTGTAACATCTTTCATATTTCTGTTCAAATTAATCAGTAATCAACAGTAAGACCCTCGGTAACATCTTTCATATTTCTGTTCAAATTAATCGGTAATCAACAGTAAGACCCACAGTAACATCTTTCATATTCTACATTTATTTATTTCAATATCTTAAAAGTGAAAAAAAAAATACTAATACTGAAAATACACAGACACAGTTCTTCCTCTGCGTTTTGGGATTTCGATGTAAAGTCGTTCAAAAATTAGCCCCTGGATCCGAACCTACCACGTGTCAGTATTTCATTTTCAGGGAGATAAAACCGGATGTCGGCGAGCCGGAAACGGTAGTCCGTGTCGTCTGCTGCTCTCGTGTGTCACGTGGTTTTTACTAGGCGCTCCCCATTCGATCTTTTGATGTCATCAGTTCCCGACGACTTCCTATACGCGGATCACGATCGATAAACGGTCGACGTCTTCTTTTTTTAAGAACCGTTCACCTTCAACATTTCAAAATGTTAACCGGGCTATATACGTTCAATTTGCGATACTTCATAAACCCCTGGGAAGATTTTGAAAGCGCGCCAGTTATTTTTGTCGTCGGTATCAAAGAGACGGATTACGGTTAAAAAAAACGACGTATCTATCTAAAGATACTTGACGTCGAAATGACGTTAAACGTTGAATATACAGTTTCATATAGAGAACTTATCAGCAGGGGTCTATAGTCTCTCACGAACCAAATCTAACTAATCAAAATGGTTAAGTTTGAATAGTTGAAGAATCAATATTGCGCCGAGACAATCAATTTGAGTTCTATTGATACCGCGAACTTAGATCAAAATTCTTGGATCTTCATTGATTTATGTAGTAAATTGCTTGGTATCGAAGCCCATCTCCGTTTTGGGTAGGGCGGTGGATTATGATCTGTATACAGCTTTCCAGCTTCCTCTCAGCCACAAACGGACATGTTTTCAATCCAGTAGTTCCACGGCAAGTCTACGTGAAAAACGATAAGTTAACGTCAAAAACGATAAGTCTACGTGAAAAACGATAAGTTAACGTTAAAAACGATAAGTTTACGTTAAAAACAATAAGTTTACGTTAAAAACGATAAGTTTACGTTAAAAACAATAAGTTAACGTTAAAAACAATAAGTTAACGTTAAAAAAGATGAGTCTACGTCAAAAACGACGAGTTTACGTTGAAAACGATAAGTTTACGGTACAAACTATAACTGTACGTTAAAGACGGTAAATTTACGTTAAAAGTACTTTACACGCATGATTTTGCAGTATCAGTGTACGCCTTGCAAAGTACCCGCGGTAGGTGGGGGGGGGGGTCGAATTGCACCACCTGGGGCGGCCGTAGCGGAACGCTCCGATACCGGGCGCAAACACACGCGGAAGTAGATTAACCGTCAAAATCTGATAGAAACTTAACCGACCGGTGAAAGATTGCGATAATCCGGATTTAGATGTATGGATTAATCAATGAAGATTAACGCATTAATGATTTGCAGATGTGATCAAATAATTAGTATCTAAGTTAGTAGAACTTTCCTCGAGCGTCGACGAGCGCCTGAGACTCGTAAACTGACGCGATGTGGTTCGACGATTCAACGCGATTCAACTTAAAATCAAAATCAGCTCCATATATTGAACTCGATAACCCCGTCACCTCCCCCGCAGAGAATCATATTTCTAATTAACAACTGTTTTATGTGAGTTCACTGCATCGCGAGATAAGGGAGATAAACGACATGATTTACAGCTTAAACAGAGCATGCTGATGGTCGGGGTTAATTTTGTTCGCTGCCTAATTTAATACATCAAGATTTGGAAATAACTATGTTGAATGTTATATTGTGGATTTTTACGCCGTTTTAGTCGTTTTCCGCGATCAAACTTTTCTCGTATAAACCTTCGGGAGTATGGGCGATGATGTTTTGAGTATGGACGATGATGTTTTGAGTATTCGGGAGTATGGGTGATGATGTTTTGAGTATGGACGATGATGTTTTGAGTATTCGGGAGTATGGGTGATGATGTTTTGAGTATGGACGATGATGTTTTGAGTATTCGGGAGTATGGGTGATGATATATAAGTAGTGATCACGGTTATTTTGTCCCGCGTGTTGTGACCAGATTGAAACGAAGTACATTATTATTTCGAAACGCAAATCATCCTGAACGGATCGCGGAGTTTACAGCAATAGTCGTCTGGTCAACGGGCGATATCGTTCTCTCTCTCCTCCTTCTCCTTCTCCTCATCCTTCCCGTTCTCCTTCATCTCCTCATCCTTCTCATTCTCCTTCTCCTTCTCTTCCTTCTCCTTCTCCTCCTCCTCCTCCTCCTCCTTCTCATTCTCCTCCTTCTCCTTCTCCTTGTCCGTCAGTGGCGCGGATCCGATCTATATCTCTAGCGATCATCGTTCTGTTTACTAATACGCGGCGTATATAAAAACCGTTTCGCTTAATTCTCCGATTAGCGAATTATCCCCTCCCCCCCCCCCCGCTCTCGGTTATAAACCGCCAGAATTAACATCGTATCGTTGACTGTTTTCACGCTCGGTCTCGTCTGTAAACATCCGAGCATCGCTGTCGGATTTTTCCGACTCGTTGAGTTTTTCCATTTTTTTCCTTTGATTACGGAGAGTGTATGAAACCGGTCTTCTATTACTTTGTGCGCAGTCAATTTATGGTAATAATGATTTTTCGTCGGTTATCTCGACCGTCGAGGGAGCGCGGATTTTTATGCGCGGTTTTTTCTCTATAGATCGAGCAGTTTTTGCCCGCTGGGTACGGCTTGGCTCAAATACGAAATTCTCTTCGTTTAGAAGTCAGATCGCTTAACTTTACCGGAGATTATAGGCAATAAGAGGATACGGATCTCTCCGACTGATATGGACTCTTCGGGCTTATAGCGATTAGGTGGGTTCTCGGTGAACATCCAACCCTCCCCTCAGAGAGCTGTGGCGGGAGAGTAGAACAGACGCGTGGGTTCTCTGTGAACCCCTCTCACGGCTCTGTACATTGAAAACAAAGATGAATTTTTCACCCAAAATACGAAATTGTAACATGAAAGTGTTAGCCCAACAACTGCTGTTGAGCTGTTTAGTTTATTCGGTCAGTATGGTGACCATTTAGCTGCGATGACCAGTCCGGGCGCGATGACCAGTCCGGGCGCGTCGACCAGTCCGGGCGCGATGACCAGTCCGGGCGCGATGACCAGTCCGGGCGCGATGAACAGTCCGGGCGCGATGACCAGTCCGGGCGCGATGACCAGTCCGGGCGCGATGACCAGCGAGGGCTGTACGCACCGACCTTCTCGCCAATCGTCCGCTTCAAGGGTCGTTACAAGCAAAACGACGTAAACATTTGCAAGTTGCGTCGATGAATATTTCTTTTCTCGTATTCAGTGTCCGAATGAAAAAATCGCCCGCCGCGACAATAAACTAAACACGAAATAGACAATGTACGCGACAGCCCTAGGGATGCATTAGCGTGTATACGGTTATATACTGCAGGCTATTACTCCCGGTAAATCCACTTTGCTGCCATCACGAAACGACGCCGACAACAAACGACGCTTTTTTCCCGTTCCGTCAAGCGAGGCGTCGCGTGCAGGAAATATTGCCAGGATCGAAAATCATTATTCATCTTTCGCTTTGAATAAAAGTTGAAAGTTTGTCGGCGGACGTAAGTCATTTCAGGCAGGATGCGCGTTCGTGGCGTGTAATAGGCTTCGTTTTTACATATGGCGCGCGCGGCTGAGAGATCGAAGGAGACGAACCAATTTCATATGAAAAAAAAAAACAACGGGTAGATCTACTCAAGTTGTTTGCGATGCTTGAGAGTTATAGAAACTGAAAAAAACCTTAGAAACATCAGACGTACGACGAAGACGTCGGTACACGAGAGATCAGATATAAGAGATCAGACATTGCCTCGGGTTACTGTCGGTGTCAGTGTGTTCTTATGTTTTGTTAAAGTCTTTGCTCATTTTGGTCCGATGGTGAGGATCGGTACTTTTTATACTGCTGGGCAAACTAGGACCCACAAATTATACATTGAATTCATATTCTACTCAGTGATTTGCATAATTTTCATTGATCTAAGAGAAAAACTCATTCGATTGTAAGGGAAATTTACAAGAATTTGAACGCCGACTACTAGCGACACCTGGCGGATCCTTGCTTGCCACGAGCGGAATCCTCGATTGCCACAGAAGCGGCTGCGGTGCCCAGTCGACAAATCAATTTTTTCATCGTTACATTCATAAAACGTTCGTATGAAATATTGATATGATTATTAAGGATAACTTTTTCGTGTACGGTGATAAACTTCGGCGATGTCCGGAATTACCCGACTAACCGTCCGACCGTCTGCGGTCACATGCCGTAATACAGTGATTGATCGACCGAAGCGTTGACTTAACGCCGTAACGTCAATACGTCATGGAGCCATAAACGTCAACGTCGACGTCGCCCAAAATGGACGTGACGTCATAAATCATCGCATGAACGACGAACTTTCCCGTCTAAATATATACGCGAACGTAAAAACGTCGCGGTAACAACGTTAAACATCCGTCGCAGCGTGTTGCCTAAATAACGGGGTTGATTGTGAAAGCGTTGCCGGGTTTTGAAGACAGTTAGTGCGGCTAGTACATCAATGTGTTAATAGTTAATCTAATAACAACCGATGACTCGGGTTCCAGTGACGCGACTTCCTGCAGTTGTTGTGATACTCGTTAAACTGTGCTCGTCATCATCAGCATCTGCAAAAATAGATAGAACTGGTTTTTGAAATTTTGTTTAAAGAACAACGTTCCACAGTTTTGAATTAACGGTCTTTCGTTTGCTTGTTTCGTTGCATCGTTCGCATCTTGTTTTGCCAAGACTAACCATATTGGATTGTTCAGTTAAACCTCACGACGGGACCGCGAAGTGTTGCCCGTACAATCAGCCAGCAGGACTCGAACCCACTTGTCACTCAGCACTGACCCTGTTTTGCCAAGACTATCCCTATTGGATTGTTCATTTAAACCTCACGACAGAACCGCGGTCGTTGAAGTGTTGTCCGGACACTGTAAGCAGACAACAGGCCTCGAAGGCCCGCTTGTCACTCAGCACTGATCTTGTTTTCCCAACACCTTATTGATTTTTTATCTAACCTCTCGACGGGCCACAGCCTTTGAAGTGTTGCCCACGCACTGTAAGCAGCCAGCAGGACTCGAACCCACTGATCTAGCGAATGCACCAGCATCACGCCTTATCCCACTGTCTTGAGGAGACCGCACTGACCAGACATTAGGAATCCGACAGAGATCCTTCATGTTGTAGTAATGATTCGTTTCGTTCAGAATAACGCTGCCGATCATAATCGTCGGATGATTGGCAGCGATTGGGAGAAGGGGTTACCGTCTGCGTTGAGCGCCGCGTAAACGTTACCGACGTGTACGGTATGACGTTTGACGTATGCGACGTTAATCCGGCGTATTACGCCGCTGACGTTTCGATTTAGTTCGTAAGACGTCGTCGCGCGATTATAATGAGATATTAACATCGCGATAACGGCCGACTTCACGGTGACCTCGCGATCAAATCTCGTCAGCCGATTACTGACAGATTTCACTGCGCAGGAACAAACCGTGAGCGCGTTCGCTACGACCGCCAGTGGTCCATCCTCGCTTGCCAGAGTTCGCTTACCTCCTGCCGAAGATCCTACCTGTCTGTAGACTTTCGTTGGCCTTACACTGACCAAGATTTCTAGGGCCCGCCAGATGCGTTGTTTTGCCAGGGCGAATCTACCGTACGCATCCGATCGGCTAAGAACATAGACTGGTGACCGCTCTGGTCGCTGAACGGCAACCTGTCCGCCTAAAAATCGTGGGCGATGTAACAGGCCAGTGAAGGATTTGCGGCCAGGGTCTGTGTTGGCGTGGGCTTCGGCGGAAGGCAGTCAAACCCCGACAAGCGAGGATACCAACAGCTCGGAGAATAGCAGCTTCTAGAAAATGACATCCGATGACACAATATTTACCCGTTGGTATCAGCATGACAGTCATAATGATAATGATAATAATCATATCAATGATAATGATTATGATAATAAACATAGATTATTTTTAAATATGGCGCTATTTTCAAAAATATATAAAGACTCAGTAAGTCTAGTGATGTAAGGAGGTTCTGATTTAAAGCAATTTTAACTACTTAAAAATGCCATGTTTTATGGTTACAAGTTTTTAACTTCTGGTATCCATCGACTCACATTACATAACCATATTATTATCTGTAATTTTCTAACGTAATTTAATTCGTAAATAAAGAATAATAGTAATGAATAATAAAAAAAGAATACAGTTCGAGACGGGAGACACTAGAGACCGATTTAAAGTTTATCTAAATCTTAACGTTTGTCTGAATACGGGATTTAGACTAATCCGGAACTGTCAGATAAATTCACCCAGTCCTGGAAGTGACTGCGCAGTTCGTGATGGCGGCGCGTGTACTGATGGCAGAGCTAGCGTTCAAAAAGGTCGTGATGGCGTTCAGTATACAATCCGTATTTTTGAACGCGTTTGGTAACCCGGATCCAGTTCCACAGTTCTGAGTTAAGATTTGATTTGGTGTTAACTCATTGTAAATGAATATATTTCAACTCAAGATTTAACTCTTACTCACAACTGAGCCGTTGTTATCACAACACTGTGGAACTGAGCTGTTGTTATTTTAAAAGAAATCCCAACAACCCAGTTAACTAAATTCATCAAAATAGGCTTAGATATATGTGTTATGTTCATAACTGTGTTATATTTTCAGAAATATTCATATCTTCTGTTGTTTTGTAGATATTGTATATTTCATAGTCTTCCTCCGGTTACCGTGGAAATGGTTTATGGGGTTTACTAATTCCTAATTCAAAATTCAAATAATTACTAATTCCTAATTCAATGGCACTGAATGGCTGGTAAACAGGTTCATTATCAGCGAATTAAATGATTAACCTTTGAAATATCATATCGAATTGCAATTGTAAGATCGTTGATTATGTCATGCACTGAAAAGAGATTGCGGATCAGATTTTATCCGTCATTCATTTCCTCATTCGATCATTTCCTTCCAAACTCTTTACAACGTCGATGTAATTCGAGGCGGTAACTGTCTGCGGTTAGCGCAGTCGTCACATCTCATTCAACAGCAGTTGAGTCTCGAACCCTGAGGCGGCCATCGAATTGATAACTCTTCTACGTAACCGCCGGGATTTATTGTCGATTCTTGAATTCAAACTCTCGAGATTGCGTCATCGTCGTCGCGTCGCCGTTTGTAAAAAAATCCGATTTTAAATTTCACGAGTCAAATTACTGTCGCCAGCATAAACAACTCGAAATTCAAATATCGAAACCAACCTGAAACTCGAACGCTTTATTGACATGAACTCTCGCCGCCTCGGGGGTTTACAGATTGTTTGTCGGGAACTGATAGTTTCGGCGGATTTTCCAGTCTGAGAAATTACATTAGAAATTCTCAGGGGGAGGGCGGCACCGTTCAACGGTCTCCAGACGCAAAAAGACTTCGTGAAATAAGATAAGTTAATCTGTTTCGCACTCTCCCTCTTTCTCTATATCTTCTCCTCTCCCTCTCTCATTCTCCTCTCTCTTCTCAATACCTTCCCTCACTCCCCTCTCCCCATCAGCGCCCTCTCCTCTCAGCGCTCTCTCCTCTCAGCCCTCTCTCCTCTCACCCCTCCCTCTGATACTCTCCTCTCCATCTCATTCCTTTCTTTCCCTCTCCCCACTCTCTCTCTTCTCTCTCCATCCCTCTCCCTCACTCACCCTCTCCCTACTTCCTGTCACACTCATCTCTCCCCTCTCTCACTCTCACTCTCTCACACTCTCCTCTCTCCCCACTCTCTCCTCTCTCCCTCTCACTCTCTCTCACACTCTCCTCTCTCCCGACTCCCTCTCTCACTATCTCCTCTCTCCCTTTTCTCTCTATCTCTCCTCACTCTCTCTCACACTCTCTCACACTCTCCTCTCTCCCTATCTTCCCTCTCTCTCCCCTCTCTCACTCTCTCTCTCCCCAACTCTCTGCCCGTTACAGGCTACTGATAACGCGTTACTGCGAGCCTTGTCTATAACTCACTATTCCATACATAGCACATCTATTCTGCAGCACGATCCTCACTCTTATCATCGTCACAATGCAACCATGCGGGAGGAAAAACTGCGAAACTGAATCCAGTGCACCAGAATCGATCATCAATTCTGTAGGAACATATAAACATAAAATCCTTCAGGTTGTACATATCGAATCCCCCTCTAATACTCGCTTCGGACAGCGTTGCCTTTTTCTGAACCCGTCGCCTTTTAGAATTCGTGATCCTCCCCTGTCCCCGATTTCAAACTTGTTTACAATATGTCACCGGGGCATGGCGTGCATACTCTAAACGATGAAACGTCAAAATTCAGTAGCCGCTGATTGACAACCTCGGTTCATTACCTTCGCGCAAATTTACACTAATTGCGTTCATTATGTATTCAATAAGTTCGTTAATGTCGCTGACCCTACACGTGACCTCTATCGTTCCGCAATCGGTACTAGTGTTGTCGGGTTCTAGAATCTAGTTATTTTGATTCATCGGATGAAATAAACTCATTTCATACGTCTATATGGTGATGGTTTATAGGCCCAACGCGCACGTCAAGCACTGATCTTGTTATGCTAAAACTAACCCTGCATCGTCTATTAAAACCCCACGACGGGACCACGGCCATTAAAGTTTAGCGCGGACCGCTGTAAAGCAACCAGCTGAACTCGAATCCGCTTGTGACTCGGCGCTGATCTTGGTTCCCCCACAGTAGCACCCCCCCCATCATGTTTGTTCAGTTATGGAACCTCTCTGCTTGATACAGTACCCACTCCCCCACCCTCAGTCTTCGTACCCCTTCCAATATGATTCATGTCGTCCATTTAAACTGATCATTAAGGAGCATTCTAGACCAATTTGTACTACGTGCATGGTTCAATTTGACTCTGATTCACTTGCACGGTTGTTAGTTTGATTAGATATACATGCATACACTTGCATGCTACTCCGAACGTCATCAATCTATTTTCTATAGTACCAAGTCCCTTTTGGGTTTTTTGATAACACGGACCAACCGAAAATAGAATGATTCGGAATAGAATCCCTATAGGGATGGTACTCTCTAGACTAACATTTTGATACATAGAGGACACAATATACCGTAAGGTGCTGCCGCTATGCTCAACGCTAGCGGAATTTTCGTGCATTAACGGGAACCCATCCTCGCTTGCCAGGGGTCTGGTATCACTCCCGAACTCGCTTCCACCAGCCCCCTGGCCTCACGAAGCGTGATTTCATTACTGACGCTGTTGCGCATGACGTCATATATCGATTTGCGAAATACTTCCTTGTTCAGTAAAACGTTCGCTGATTGGTCCATTTAACTGGAAAACCAATAGAAGCCTAAAGTCGTTTGTTACAAGCGCTGTGATTGGTACGACCGGATTCTGGTCGGCTAGTAACGACTCCAACGACTCGTGAGGTCAAGGGGTTCGGTGAACAGCTTTAGCGTAGTGGTTTCGAATCCCTTGACGGGTGAAGATGACGGGAACCCGACTCTGGCAGTCGTCGTGCTGCCTCACCTATACCGTAAGGTGCTGCCACTATCATTTTTTATCTTTAAATAGGGATTGCCCTGTATATCAATCTGAATAGTAGATTTCGTTTTCAGCGAAGCAGCTTGCCCTCGGGGCCCTCCACTATGGCGCTTTGTCATTGTCGGGGACAACTCGTGAAATCTTGTAAGCTTACAAATCGGTTTACCTGTTGATGTTGCGTGGTCAGTGAAAAATAATTAGCTTTTTCCCATGAAATGAAAGACTATCGAAGACGTAAAAGGTCATCTCGTAATTCGCGAATATGCATAATGAATAAGTCTAAAACTACTGTTGGTTATCGGTTGCTAGCTCAGTAATTAGACAAAGGGTATTTCCGCTGGAAACTGAACACCGTGTTGGATTAGTGACTCTCGCCGACTCGTTCTCGACGCGTATAATTAACAATTAATGAAGTCTCGTATCATCTCACGTTAATAAACGATATCTGATTACGAATAACCTGCGCGTTAGTTAATTACAAACGGGGATACCTGCTGCGGCATGCGACCACTGCTGGAACTGTGACCTACTGCGGTGTATGAGGTCGCGGTAATGAGAGTCCCTCTGGGTAATGAAGTCGGTTTTAGGACCATCGCAGTTCTATCGCCTATCTAACAACTTCAGATCAGTCTTCAGATTCGAAACATTTTTCTGAAACTAGACCTAGTTTTCAGTTTATATGCCATATTTTAGAGTTTTACCATTATCAATGAAAGAAATTAGGTAAAAGTAAATACCCATAAACCGCTAGATATTTTATCAACGGTCAAATTCGATTTCAATTTTTATCGATTTTCAATGATAGGTTTCAATAAGCCTTATTACTTGTGCGGTGTTCTTCCAAAAAATATTCATCTTCATCGTCATTTTAGATAATCTTAGATAATTCACCGATTCGCGCCTTTTCAACGTCCTAATAATTATAATTTGCAAGCTAGATAATCAACAATTAACCGGCTAATTAGAATCTCGACGTGATTACTTTTTGAAACAAATTTCGGAAATGTGTAGCATGCTGTGAAGCGGTTATGACTTGTTTTGGCAGTTATCTGTCTTTGGTTACAAAACAAAAACATGTATTAGTGAAAACTTGCAAATTAATGACAAAAGACAAAATCACCAGGGGGTCGTCTCTGACAGGGCCCGACTCACGAGAACGCGGCGGAGCTTAAGCCTCAATTAAACTGTTTTTGTGAAACGGGCCCTAGCCTGGCAACAGCAAGGCCGGGCACAGATTTTCCGAAAAACGATTATCTAATTACAGCTACTCAGATATTAACACTATCCCTGCATATACATGCACGTAATATGCCTATTATTAATGATATCAACGTAATAAATATTAAAGCCCTTTTACCGGCTCCGTTTTGCTTTGTTGCTTCGTGGCCGCGCAGAATAGAATTATTATTATTATTATTAATATTACTATATTGTCCAACTGACCGTATGACGTTGTGAATAGGCGGTTATGCCAGTGCAGTACTGGGCTGAAAATGTAAGTCCGGAGACTTTCATACAAAACGAACTTTGATATATAGACCGCACAGTTTCGTCGTAGAGGTTTTTCAGTACGTTACCGCGCGCGTCAGAAATTTGTTGTCGTTCGAGAATTTTACATGTTTGAAATTCAAAAGATTAACCGTCATTAGAAAATGGTTGGAAAAATGCGCTCGTCGAATTGCGAAATTCGAAATTAATCTAGAGAAAAGGTGACGCTTTTTGGAGAAACGCTTCTCGCTATAACCCATTACGCGTGGACCTATAGTCAGCCGCCATCTTGGATGGTTGGGAGGAGAGATTTAGAAATTCGTCTGCTATCCAACAACAGGGATTACGTCATCATTTCGTGCTGCGTAAATGCGACGGCAATATTGTGTGAATGTTTTTTTCTTTTCAAAAATGAAGAAAAAGATCTGAAAATCAGGTTCCGCGATTTTACGATGAATAATCTTCACTAAACGTCGGTGTTGAATATTGGCTGTGTATATTTGCTGATTCCGTAGCGCTGTTTGGGACACTGTAAAGATTATTCACACCTCCATCCAGCGAACTTTTGTTTGTCTCACGCCGAAACTCGCGGAATTCCAATCGAATATTGTTAATACCTCTGGTGGTAATGTTGATGTCGGTTCGGTGGTCGCGGTTATAAACGCGTTTTCAATACAACTCGCTGCCAGCGCTAACACATTTCAAACAATTTAACAATTTCGCCTCAATATCGCTAGATCACGGATTTATCTCGTATTTTTTCTATCTCGAAAATGCCCACGGCCCCGACTGAACACAGTTGCGTGGATACGTTCCCGTCACATTTAGGTAGGTGAACATCTTCTCTGTTACAACAAGATTCATTCCAGACGATTTCAGATTTTTCTCAGAGTTATCTAGAATTTAGAGATGCCTGCTGTCATGTTTCCCCCTATGACATCATCAAAATTCTCGTTCACACGCAAGAACTATGGCTGCCTTCGAAAATTCGCCTATGACATCATTAAATTTGCCTATTCTGATTTGGTCTATAGGCAAGATGGCTGCCTACGTATCAAGATGGCTGCCTATGATATCACCAAGTAAAACCCTCGCTCAGGAGAAAGATGGCTGTCTTTGTAAATCCACCTATGACATCAGCAAATCACCTCTGATCCCGTCTATAGGCAAGATGGCCGCCTTACATTGCACCATCGAATCACGAGCAACATTTTCTCGTGCAACATAACACTCCGGGACGCCTTTTTATTCTATAAATTGCCTGCCTTCAGATAGAAAATTCCGGAGTAATCTATCTAGGCCCCCCTTCCCTAAACTCGAAAGGTTCACGTATACAATCGGTTCGTTACTAATCACTTCGATGTTAAAGGTTTCTTGACTGAATTCGGTAAAAAGAAAAGTAGGTGGAAATATAGGAGGTACCTGGAGGGAGATAAATAGAAAAAGCGAAAGTTAATCCGAAGTTTTGAATTCGGATTTTTTTCGGATTCGATTTTCTAGGTTTTTTTATGTGGGTTATTACGTTTTAGCCTTCATATTTACTTGCTGCGGCCTACACCTCGTATAGCTACCATCGCGTACCTGGGAATGCGCGGTAAGGCTAACCCCTACACTATAAGCCGAAGAGTCTTGGTACTAAAATGTCAAACGCGAATCGAATCTGAAAACTGAGAATGTGCACATCACGCGTCGCTTCGGAAAAAAATGGCTGATTTTCTGAGAAACCGTACGGCGAAATGTCACGGACAAAAACGACAAAAGAAATTATCTCGTTTTCTGCCAACGCCGTATCAAATTCGTAACTACGAGATTTTTTTCATGTTTTGCTTCAAACGAGTCTCGTCATACGTCATACGTCAGTTACTGCGGTAAGCGAGGATCCGATAGGTTCGCTAGTAGTAACTCGGTCTTAAGTCAAAGACTCAATATCATACTGTTTAGGGAGCCGACCGTTTGATGATTTGTGAATCAAATAATCGGCTAGAAAAACCGACTGTTATTCACGCCACCTAGTGGTGCGTGCCGGAACCGTCATCGTCGAGAGTATTCATATATTTTCAATTGATGATGTTGAAGATGGATTCATGGATTTATGGAGGCAGCCATCTTTTCTATAAGCCTTACGCACACAGTTTACACCGGAGTCGCCCACTGCCGCCGATTATCACATGCCCCACCCAAACAATAGGTTCCCTTCCTGATAGTTACTCCAATTCATCGATATACCGACCCACCTCTGCTCCGGAATTCGCTAAGTACCTCGCAGAAAACTTGTTTATCCAGCGAGAGGCTGGTAATAAGCGTACGCAGTTTGTTTTTTCTCCGAGAAACATCCGTAATTATTTACAACATGTTCAAGGAGGGAGTACAGGCCAATAATTTGCATCTCTTTCGACTTCGAAGGGAGAATCACAAATCGAATTTTGCGCGGCTATTCTGCGATTTAATCGAATTTTTGTCGAAAATGGAAGTGGAAATCGCAGAGATCGCGAGCTGAAACGTCGTTCGGTGAATTGAGAGAAAGTATTAACGGTAATTTAACGGCTTGTCGATGGCTCTCGTATCGTCTGCCGAGAGGTAACGAGTAGAGTACCGTCGAGTGGAGCGCGGGAATCTCGTCTCGTCTGCGCCGGGCGATGATCGTCGTCGTCGTCGTCGTCGTCACCGCGCACAGCTCCACCAGATCATCTCCGCGAGATCGCGCGCTCTGAAATATTCACGAATACTCGTTGACACCGATATGGAAAATACGAAACGATGTTGTTGATCTTCTACTTCGTAAGCGGAGATAACGATGTGTGAATCTAAGCAGAATATATAATAACATGATTTCAAATGTACATAGTCAGATAGTCAGTTTAATGCCTGAGTCTCTGTTGTTTAGTTGATATGTCCACGTTCGTATTCATCCGATTATAAAAGCTTACCGATTTCAGGTACCGTAACTAATTACAGTTTACGGAAGAGAAATTAAATTCATTATCATCGAATTTCTTGTTAAGTCTAGGCTACAGATATCAATAAGATAAAAACCCACTATCTATAGATTAAAAGAATTCAAAAACAAGAACACACCTGACGATGATCTCTAGGGTGAGATCGAAACGTCGTGTCTTCTATATATTTTAGATTGAATAAATAAATTCTTGTTTTTAAATTCTTTTATTCTGTAGATAGTGGGCTTTCATCTTATTATCCGTTCACCACGTTTGAGTGTGGTTATCGTTCTACTAGGCTTAGAGATTTAGTCACACACATTCTAAGTATAATATGGTATTTTTGTACCGCAGTGACCGTCTGCGCATGTATAGAACACGTGTATATGATAGAGACTCGGTGGTACCGGAGAAGGGGGAGGAATCGGTGCGGCTAGAGACGTAAAATCAACGTCAAATTGATCAATTTGACGCGTTACACGTTAGTCAATAATTACACGGTAACCGTCGTATCAACGTAACGTAATTAATCAGTTATTACGCGGGTACTAGTTGTAAAAAGATCGATTCGATAGCACAATGCACACTCCTGCGCGGTAAACCCTCTTACCTTCCTTCTTTCGATGGTGGCTTCTTCGGTACGTGAAGTGCACCGGATTATTAACGATCTATTGTGCGCATCTGATATATCACGGTATCTACTTACGCACGAACTATCCTCCGAGATCGTCTATATCTCCACCCGGAACAAGCAAGGGAATATTATCTGGACTAATTCTGAATCTGCTAATTGCGTCAATTGTATCTATTGTTACGAAAAGCGTCGTGGTCATTCTATATGTAAAGCACTTAAAAAAAAAATGAATTATTTTCAATTAAATTATCGTGGTTGATAACATAATAAGTTATTACCGTGATAGTTTATTTCTCAAAAATTGTGTAAAACCATCACCGAGATCCGAACTCAATTCGATGGCCTACCAGAACAAATTGCCTCGACAAGCCCTTGCTTCAATCGAATCAATAGAAAAATGGACCAAAATCGAGGTATTTATTATTGTATCTTTGGACTTAAAAACACAATCGTAGGTTATTTCATGACCTTGCGCGCATTACTATAGAATTCTTTTGGTAGCTGAGCAGGGGGGTCACGACCCCTGAAACCTCCCCTCTAGATCCGCGCCTGAATAGCCGGTGTCAATCCGGGCCAGATTTTAATCATTCCTAAACGCGTCAATATAATAAACAGCTATTATAAGCATGTTTTTTATTGACCACTAACAGCGGGGGAATTATTTCATATACAGCGTAGACGATAAAGAACGAATTAGCGCGACGTGCGTTTTATGGTAAAAGCCGCTGAAATATTTATAGTCTCCCCGTCGCAAAACGTGTTCCGTCTCGACGAAGGGGTATATTCTCGAAAAACATAATCTAATATCGTCTTGTGATTATAGACTGGCACAGACTCGGCGCGGCGCGCGCGTGGACAATTCGTGCTAATTAATTTCGATCGAGCAGTGCTGGTCACGTTGTCGCGGGGGTTTACTGGCGGGATGGTCACGGAGTGTTTGTCGAAAACCTTCGTTGACGTGCGCGGGATCTTCGAAGAAGCGGGGTGGGGTCGAACCTCTTGCCAAATCTACCAGATTCTTCCACAGATCTTCGACTCAAAATCTTCTGGATTCCCAATACAGTGTGGGTTTCATTCTAAATCTTTATCTTAGAATAAAGAAACGACTTTATCTATTTGATTGATTGATTGATTGATTGATCGATTGATCGATTGATTGACTGATTGATTTGAGGTTTTTGTGCCCCTTATAAACCCACCATCGTTAACAACTGCTGGAACGGAACAGGGGGGGGGGCTTGATCTAATCTTAAAATAGGGATTGACCCTAATTGTTTAATTGGTAGATTTTGTTAGATTTTTGTTTTGATTTGATGTCCCTTACAGACCACCTAGTACCACCTGCCGAGAGCGGAACAGGGGCTTGATTTTGAAATCGGAGTTCGGATAATGTTGATTGAAATTTTATCCGAGAGAACGCCGCGTGACACTGGCCCCGGATATTTTCCAAAACACTTTCCCTGGACTAGATCTATATAATGATACCCGAGGAAGCCCCCAATTTTTCTTGTCGCTGTGTTAATAGCGTCCGGTCGTGTCTGGTCGAGCAGAGTACAGAGGGGCGCAGACGCGTTAGACGAAACATCGAAGCGAAAATGTCACTCAATTTCCGGTAGATTAGTTCTCGTGAGATCATCCGAGCGTTCATTACAGTAAACGGCCATTCGACACATAACAGGTGCGCGATTCGTCGCCTAAACAGGTGCGCGCGGCTCGGCTGATTCTAAATAATCGGTGCCATCTTGGATTTCGGTCGTCGAATCTCTCGCCAAATCTACCAGATTCTTCCACACATCTTTCGACTCAAAATCTTCTCGATACCCCATACAGTGTGGGTTTCATTCTAAATTTTTATCTTAGAATAAAGAATTGTCTTTATCTATTTGATTGATTGATTGATTGATTGGTTGGTTGATTGATCGATTGACTGATTGATTGACTTGAGGTTTTTTGTGCCCCTTACAAACCCACCGCCGCTAAAAATATTGCGATTTAGACAGACCATTCTGTAAATTCAACTGCGCCAATTACGCAACTATATCTGTACTTCGATTTCCGATTTGAAATTCAAACCCCTGCTACCAATCAAATAGATAACAGGGTCAATCCCTATTTTCAGATTTACAAACAAAACTGAGTTCATTAAATGAATATATATTAGGAACGGATAGAAAAAATTGATGCGTTTGGCTTGTCACAATCCGTCGGAATATTGTTGTTTACCAACATCTCGAGAAATCTCGTCATTTACCCTCGAGAATCTCGCGTTGTCTATTCATTTAAGCTCAACGGACAATCTTACCGTCACAAATCGAGTCTGATTTCCCAGAAGGCATATCGAGGCTTTTTTGCGGCGTTCAATATACGCGCTACGGAGATTACCGAAGATTACCGGAGATTACCGAATACCTCGGCAGACGTTCGTTCATCCGGTTAGAACAACAAGCCATTAACCAATATGAGAAATATTACAATTACGAATCGTATAAGAACTTCGACTGATATAAATCGGCAGGGATTATCGACGGATTATCTCGTTAATCCGGCTATCGGCGTGGCGTAACATGGAAATTAATCCGTTGTTGACGTGTCGGTATGATTGAGCGATTTGTTATGTGATGCACGCGTTTATGATAATGAATAAGTGTTTAAAGAGAACCGTTTAGAAATAGCACACATTAGACTGGCTACTGTCGGCTGGAACCCCTATAAGTATGTAGCCAGCAACCAGTACTTTTCATATTTTCTTATATTCTCTCAATTTTTCTACTGTCAATGTATTTGAATATCAATATCGCCATGGCTTGACCTTCTATCGATATAAATTGTCTTTTTGATGTTGCCATTGATGTACATCGTACCTAAGCAAACCTGCAATATTATTCCATTTTGTAAAATGAAATACTATCAAAAACCGCTAGTTGGCCTAGAACAGTTGTAATATCAATAGAATAGATGTGACACGCAAGGTAATCTAACTAGAATGTCTGGACTGCCACCTAGCGGGCTAGAATTGTTGAATTTAGATCCCCTAACATCGGCCCTATGGGAATCGCGTCTAGAGCCTTCCTAACATCGGTCATGGAGCCCGAACATAACAACCCTCGACTCAGATGTTTTATCCAGTCACCAGCCATGCGCGATAATATCCAATCATGAATCACGAGTAATTTCCAATACATCGGGAAATTCATTTTTTGCTTCAATTTCGTCCCGATGTAACAACTATCTTTCAAACATCTAAGAGATATCAGTCGATGACGTCATATTATCTCCGGTCTAGACAGAAATTTTAAATGTTGACACCTCGTATCAGTGGATAGAGAGAGCGGGAGAGAGACAGAGACGGAGAGAGAGGGAGGGGAGAGAGACGGATATATAGAGAGGGAGGGGGAGACAGATAAAAGCTGTTTGATTTATATCGTTTGCGTGGAATCTGCACTTGTCATTTCATCAACCAAAAGAAGTTCCATTTTATAGAAAATGTAAACAAATTCTATTTTTTTTATGATACCACGTGCCTGACACCTTCCAGCTCATTGCCTCCATCTCCAACACCTTCCAACTCATCACCTCCATCTCTAACACCTTCCGACTCATCGCCTCCCTCTACAACTTCCCCCAACAAGCCCCTCCCTTATCCAATACCTCATTGCCTTCCTCTCCAACACCCCCTTACTAAAGGTATCTACATAAGACTGGTTAACTTCTTGGTGATTTGTGTCATTCCCAATTACTCTATTTTGCCATTGTTTCTATCTTTATATAAATGTAGTATATTGGACTTTGTCTTTCGCGGTTTTTTTTTCATGAAATTTGAATTTCAAAATCAACGTTTACGTTTATAGTATCAACCGTTCATACGACCGTTTAGACCTCTCATGCCACACTCTCACCTTCTCCGCTCGAGGCACTTGACATAATTTGTCAGTTGTCAATATTCGTTCGAATCAAGAGATTGAACCGCATTTACTATAAACCTTTAGGCTGGTGTGAATTTCACCGTGAGAAACTGTTAAATTCATTACAGAGTCTAATGTCGTCTGGACTGAATGGCGGGGGGGGGGGGTAGATAGATAACCATTGGTGAAGGAGAAATTCCGAAATGTTTCCTTGAGCTGCTGCAGTTTATTCGATGTTTCAACCATATCCGAAATAGTGACCTTCGGGTATTCAGTACTCTGGCGGATCCGGTTCCACAGTTGTGAGTTGGAGTTAAAGTTAACTCCGAGTTGAAATTAGATCATTTTGCAATGAGTTTGAGTTAGATCTTTTTAACTAGCATGGATCCTGCAAAGATGACTATTAGAATATAGTTGAAACGTTGAATAAACTACACTAGCTCAAGGAATACAGTATTCCTGAAGATGACTATTAGAATATAGTCGAAACGTTGAATAAACTACACTAGCTCAATGAATACAGTATTCCTGAAGATGACTATTAGAATATAGTCGAAACGTTGAATAAACTACACTAGCTCAATGAATACAGTATTCCTGAAGATGACTATTAGAATATAGTCGAAACGTTGAATAAACTACACTAGCTCAATGAATACAGTATTCCTGAAGATGACTATTAGAATATAGTCGAAACGTTGAATAAACTACACTAGCTCAAGGAATACAGTATTCCTGAAGATGGCTATTAGGATATAGTTGAAACATTGAATAAACTACACTAGCTCAAGGAATACAGTATTCCTGAAGATGACTATTAGGATAAAGTCGAAACGTTGAATAAACTACACTAGCTCAAGGAATACAGTATTCCTGAAGATAGAATATAGTTGAAATGTTGAATAAACTACACTAGCTCAAGGAATACAGTATTCCTGAAGATGTCTATTACGATTAAGTTGAAACGGCGAATAAACTACTATAAGTTTTAGGAAACTAGAAGGGCTTTAAAAAGATTTTATTGCGTGATTTCTTATATAACGTGTCGAGTTTGAGTTAGAGATCTTTTAACTAGCATGGATCCTGCGAATATGACTATTAGGTTGTAGTGGAAACGTTGAATAAACTAAACTAGCTCAAAGAATACAGTATTCCTGAAGATGACTATTAGAATGTAGGCGAAATGTTGAATAAACTAAACTAGCTCAAAGAATACAGTATTCGTGAAGATGACTATTAGGATATAGTCGAAACGTTGAATAAACTACTGGCTCAAGGAAAATTATCGGATAACTCGTTCCCCATTTTCCTGACTTTGCCTATGATGATATTTTACTGTGCCATTTGCACGGGTTCGTTCGGGTTAAGATCGTGACATATCGCACAGCGCTTTACTCTACTAAATCTCCACTTTTCCGTGATTCGGTCGCCTGTGGTTCTCGGTACGGTTGTCCGCAGGAGTCCGGCTATTAAGTACGTGTTGGAATTTGAACCTTATTTTATCGACGTTCGAACAGGCGAATTACTGTAGCAATTCTTAATCTAAACAAGATATGAACGAGGACGAACATGACAGGAAAACTGGTAAGAGATTAGCCATTAGAATGCGTGTATCAAGAAAGGTCCGGAAATTCTTTTCCATCTCAACAAATCTCTTATTGCAATATTCAACATCCTTCGTGTTTTGATATTGTCCATGTTATTCGTTTGGTTGGTGAACTTCGTTTGATTTTTTTCTTTTTGATTGAGTGTCCCTTACAAACCAACGACACCTGTCGGGAGCGATATAGGGGTTTGATTTTGAAATCGGAAGTACAGAGATAGGTTGCGTGATCGGCGGTCTAAATAACACATAATACGCGGTTTTTAGCAATGTGATGTAAGTCAAATTATCTCGCCTAATTGACACGTATGACACCAGACCCTCCAAGACTAGAAGTTAAGCTTACTCGGAGGTTAAGGGTAAAATAAAAGTAAATAGAATATTTTGCTGCTTAAGTACGAGAAAGTACGAATAACATGTATACAGTGAAAATCAGGGAAAAAGAATCATCGACTTTTTTGTACTTTCTGAAACGTTCGATAATTTTCGTGGAAACCCGAATACTTCCGATCGTACGCGGCGAATGAGGAGCAGAACGTGCTCTGATTTTCACGGAAATCGCGGTCGTTCTTTCGACCTGGTTCACCCCGCTTTTTACGACGTTTCATTGCCGACCATTTTCCGTTTTGTCCAACGTTTCGGTTTTATGCTCATGTTTTTTTTTTACCGTCCACCGGAGAAATGGCGGGAATAACACAGTGGCGCAGACGACGCGGGAATTTCACGATTAATAGTTATCAATACTGACAATGCTTTTAGTATTCTATTGTTTGGGAGTTTTATGGTTGTTTTCCATTGACACACGCAGTTGACACGTCTGGCGGTTTTTCTTTTCATTCGTCTAAAGAAGGGCTGTAGTTTTTTTTCGTCGCCGATGCGGGGCCATGTCGCTCGAAAGCAAGTTGAAATCAACAAGAAGACTATATGAGATAGGGATATTTGAAACTTCTGCATTGTTAATGGTGTAGTGTTTATCCCACGGTTTACTCAAGGGTGCGGTGAGGGGGTGGGGGCGAACCAATACCATTAGAGGCACTATATAATGAATTCTAGATCATTAAGGAATTTAGTTCATCGAAGGAGGGCATATCCCAACTTCACCGAGTTGCATCATCATTAGTGTTTGATGTTACCACGGTTGGGTACACTAGAATCGCGTGGAGCGACGTGGATCACTGTGCATTTATACAACCATTGCCAGGACTGGGTGAAATCTCAACAAACTTCGACGTTTCAGTGTCTAGTTTTGTGATTTCTAGTTTTGTGATTTCGTTGTGATCTGCTGAACGGCGTGTGTTTTGCTGGTGTGGTACCGTGCGAGACGCAAAATACCGCGTACCACAGCGATACAACGCCTTACGTCGCGCTCGCTACCAATAAATCTAGTTATCGAATCGGGCTAGCTGCCCGTGGGCCTTCTTTACTACACTCGCGTCATCGCGTGCGCGCGCACAACGCGGTTCAAATATCGATCTAATTTCTATCCGCCGATCGCTCGAATGACACGTGATAGTTTCGGTGAGTTTTATAGATATATGGAAGGTTAATGGTATCGGTAACGAGCATCTCGTATCCTGTCGTATTCTGCATCGATGTAAGATTAGCCTCTCGACTTTCGATGGAACCATCACCAATGTTTCTCATTGAATTGACGATGTATTTAGTGTAGTACGACTGTCCTTTACACGTACGGGACTAGCAACTTCGGAAAATGACCCACGAAACGACATCGCCTGTTTGGAAGATTGTTTGAATGAACAGCAACAAAAATTATTTGTACTTCGATTTAAACAATAAATCTGTAAACAATCTGTAAACTCGACCGCTGATCGCAAAACTATATCTGTACTTCGATTCCCGATTTCAAAATCAAACCCCCTGTTTCGCTCCCGGCAGGTGTGGTGAGTTTGCAAGGGACACGTGATCAAAATAAATGAAATGAAATCTACCAATTAAATCGATAACAGGGTCAACCCCTATTTTAGATTTTGAAGAATGGTTGGAAGAGAAGTGACTTGGACATGGGTTTTTGGCGAATTCCCTCCCCTTACCTAATTGAATGGGGGTTCATGGTGAACCCGGGTTGAGCAACGAGTAGAACAGATATGTGGGTTAGGGTACGTTTAGGCGTACGGGTCTTGCGTATAGTAACGCATGCACGACCCACATTCCAGGACTGGGTGAAGGGTTCTCGATGAACGCGCAATTAGACATCATTCACACGTGTCGTGGGACGGTTCTTTGTGAACCCGGTCATTTCTGATACGCTCCCGTCACATCTCAACAGACGAGCGTACACAGTCATCGTCCGGACTGGGAAACTAAACTGAATCCCATTACTGATGATATATGTGCCGTTTGAATTCTTCCCTTCTCTAGAGATCGGCGCAATCATCCCACATTCCTTATTTCTGCAGACGAAAAGAAAAAACGAAGGAATTTCCGTCTTCTTTCTCTTCTCGCAATCGAGACGAGAGAAGTAATGATCGGCTGCTAAACGGAGACGAGCAGCAGCGCCTTTTCCAGCCGAGATCGACCGCGTGGTGTCGTCAGCTCCACACGCGAATAACCGCAACAGAACCGCGCGCTCGGCGCTGCATCAATTCGCGAAATTGCCTCATTCAAACCATTAACGCGATTTTCCTATTGACAACGTTATGAAATTTACTGGTCTCCAATAGCGGGATCAATAACCGTATTGCGCTTGAATTTAGAAGGCCGTCGGTTCGTTTGACGATGTCGGTAATTCGTCGAGTTTACCGCGGAATAAAAACTCCAAATGGATAAAGTTTCGAAACGAGATTTTCGCCGCGGCGTCCAAAATGTTGATTCGTTTTTCGTAAATAGAGTGAGAGGGGAGAGGGCGACGGGATGAAAAGAAAGTGAGACTATGGGGGGACGCGGAAGATGGACGAAAAATTGGGCTGAGAGAGGGAGGAGAGCGAGAAGGAGGAGGGGAGGGAAAGGCAGAGGTGAGTAAGAGCAGGGAAGGAGGCCATTGTGAAAGCGGACGGAAAATAGGGCTGAGAGAGAGAAAGAGAGAGGAGAGAGTGGAGAGAGTGGGAAAGAGGGGGAGAGAGAAAGGCAGAGGCGAGACATCGCTTGTTATGGTAGAGAGGGAGGCCATTTCGGAAAGTCGTTATCCATTGGAATTCCTTTAGCAGCAAGCGAAAAGAACTACTTTAATAGATGAAGTCGTTTAAAACCGCCATTTTCCGATAGGGTTTATCGCAATATGTAGTTCTACTTTGACCGGCGACGTGATGAGCCTGTGAAATGTCCGTATTGAATATCATCAACGTTATATTTGCTCGATTAATTCAGCAGGCAATTCAAGCGAAATCGACTTCTCATTGAAGTTCACTTCACCTGATTGTGAACGAGAGTGAAAGAGTCGACGCTTTGAACATTCCGAGATCGAGCACGTGTTTTTATTTATCAAGGACGTCGTTTTTCTCAAGGCCGCGCGGAACCGCAACAAACGCTGCGAGCGACACAAATAGAACTTAACTTAATATCGCCGAGATCTGACGCGAAAGTTCGATTCGGTAGTTTTTACCGTCGAGAAGTCGACGCGGAACAATTTAAGATGTAAATTACCCGCGATGACCTTATCGCCGACCCGGCATGCATATCGCGCGCGCGTTCACACAACCGGAAGCTGTCTTAGCAACTGCCTGAATTAATTCAAAATCTTAATTACACCGGTAGTAATTACCGAGGCAATTAAAAACCTGGCCGCTGAATGTGACGGCTTTGATTTGAAACGAGTGTCGTATGCAGTCAGCGAGCGCCCCCTAGTGAGTGCTGCCCCCTACGTGACTCACTGACAGTTGCAGAGAACGAAGTGCCCGACACAGAGCGACCCCTAGTGGTATCGCATTTACTCCGAGTGCCCCCAGTAGTAGTGCATTAATATTAAGGACCTCCTGGTGGAATCAATGACATTCAGTGCCCCCTGGTGGAATCGATGACATACAGTGCCCCCTGGTGGCATCGATGACGTACAGTGCCCCCTGGTGGAATCGATGACATACAGTGCCCCCTGGTGGCATCGATGACATACAGTGCCCCCTGGTGGAATCAATGACATACAGTGCCCCCTGGCGGAATCAATGACATACAGTGCCCCCTGGTGGAATCAATGGCATACAGTGCCCCCTGGCGGAATCAATGACATACAGCGGGTAAGAATAGAATAGGACGATAGATTCGTATACTGCCTTGTAAATAGAAGAACTAGAATAGGCTCTGCCGAAACAGGTGATGTTTGAAATTTCTTGAGCTGTTATTTGAATCCTAGGAGAGAGACAATATCGAGACGGTGTTAGGGTAGGGAATTTGGATAACGGTACCCTCTACGATCGATTTTTCCTGGTCTATCCGCGCAGGCCTAGTTTCAGAGACAACGGTCTAGATCTCATGAGTCTTTATTTGAAGCCGTCGAATTTGAATCGCATTGGAACCAGCGCGATTACTCAACATCAACCTGTGACAGCGCTGTCTGACAGGTTGGAGAGATTCAAATCGAAACGGCCAATAAAACCACCGGTGAACGAACCAACCAGCAATCAGTGAGAGTAGTTCTAATTGCTGCGGCTAATGACGTGTGCGCTGAAATCGTCTGCGTGTATCCGTAAACGTCAATCAAACTGACAACGTAATAACCGTTACGTTGAAGATATCACGATTGTTCAGAATAGGGGACTATTTGTGCGGCGGAGTGACGGATGAGTGATCCGGTTTTTATGCGGTTTAGATCTAATTCATTCACGCACGTAGAGAACGTATTAATCGTGTGTTCGGGCGCTTATATTTGAGATTACTGCGCCATCGAATTAGCGACGTTTTGATACGTCATGACGTCAACAGCGTTAAACGTGCACAGTACGCTGTTTGTTTGAAACGTACGTATTATCTGGAAATAAACATACGTGCGAAGTTCAGGAACTCTTTTTTCTAGTCTCTAGTAGACCAGTTTAAAATGGCTACTTTTTCCAATCGTACTCCAGAACCTCTCTCGTCGAAGCTGTGAGAGGGTTCACTAAAAACCCATGTAT
Organism: Tubulanus polymorphus; assembly: GCF_964204645.1. Lineage (NCBI taxonomy): Eukaryota > Metazoa > Nemertea > Palaeonemertea > Tubulaniformes > Tubulanidae > Tubulanus > Tubulanus polymorphus. The sequence goes on from NC_134034.1 coordinate 11,329,750, forward strand.
CTGTGTGAGAAGAGGGGTTCACCAAAGAACCCATGCCATCTGTTCTCGCTGCTCCCCCGTGAGTGGAAGTTTTTAACCAAGAGTTCTTCAAATTTCATAATAAAACAGTCAATTGTCAGTACATTTCATCGTTTACCGGTTCACTGAAGCACTTAACAACCATCACCTTCGCAAACCACGGGTCTCGCCGTCGATGACGTCATTCGGTGTGACCATGACCGCGCGGAGACGTGACAAGGATCGTCTGCTCGACTGCAGGCGGCGCGGACGTTGATCAAATAAAAACGGCGGTCACGAAATGATTAAACCGAGTTTGATTGCCTGGCTGAGAGGCAACCACGCGATAATGGACTTGTTTCAGGTGCCCTGTACAAGTTCTCTACCGCGCTAGGAGAACAATCAAATTAATATCCAATCGCGCGGGAATCAGTCAGCGCCGATTGACTTCTCAAAAACAAGGCCACGCTGTTGAATATATGTGTTAGCGGTAGACCGGGGCTTACCTCGATCGGCTGACTGTACGCGCGTGGCTCGTTAACGAACTGAATTTATTTCTCCTCGTTCTCGACGCTGCTCTACGGAAGAGACATGAAGAAAATATCAGTCTGGCAATTTGTTCTGTATCAAGATCAGATAACCGCCGAGAAATGGGAAGCAGTCAATTCATCATGGACGATGTTTATCTGACTTTAACCCTGACACGATTATATAGAATCCGTCGAAAACCTATTCTTAGTCCAACTGGTCCGATGGTCTCTTACGTCAAGATTAGTTGATTCCGTAACTCTACGCGGAACTGGGTTCTGGAGTCGGTGTCAAAACATGCTTTGTAAAATGAATTGCAACGATATAATCAGGTCGATTGATTTTTTTGTACCGAATTTCGACACTTAAATCTAATTCATCTATCAATAAGGTAACAAAAGATGGATGTGTGTAAATATGTACTGTTTGTCTAACATAATTTAAAGACATCCACAGGTCTAAGGGCTGTGAGAAAGGGGGATTCCCTGGAAAGGTAGACATATCGATGCTTTATGTGCGGACTGTAAATTTTTGTCTCTGCCTTTATAACTGTATCACTATAAGACATCCGTAAAGTGTTTATTTAATACAGCTTTAAGTAATGTTGCCTCAATCACGCTAAAAGATTGATTGGTTCGTTTTGTTTTCGCAGAACACGATAATACACACATTAAGATTTCTTCCACAAAATATCAATGAAATATGATATTGAAATGCATGAAATGAAATGAAATTATATCATATTCATTATATCATTTGTAAAAACTGGCGATAAAGCTGTCAGCTTAAAGTAATGATAAACATGCTCGTAATACTGAGTACGGAGCGACATTCTTTTTGATATTTCGCAATCGATTTTCAGATGATTAAAAACGCATTTAATCGTTGTATATTTTCAGATAGGAGACAGTTGTATTGTAACAGTACGGATGACTCGTTGTCGTGTTGGCCGACGACGGTTGCCGGGACCCTGGCGTCGATTCCCTGCCCTCGATTCATCGAAGGGATTCCCTATAACACTTCCAGTAAGTTTGAGCCGAATCGGAAAATGGAAAATACCCAAACGTATTCGATGGTTTCGCACGAAGCCCTGAGAATATTTTGCTATGATAAGATATGATCCATTTTTCGTATATAGAGTTTTTACTGAAATAATGAATATGCAACAGATAAAGTAATATTATTCAAGGAAAGACTTTTCATTTGACTTTTTTTCAAAGTTCCACCAGTACGTAATTCGCTTTAGAAATGAGTAGATTTTAGAAAATAGAATGTTTTTTTTATTAACCAGAGAACGTAACGAAATGGTGTTTGCCGACTGGTCGCTGGGAGAGGTTGGCCAACTATTCTCAATGTGAACCGCTACAGAATATAGACGAAATCTCAGAAATAGCCGTACGTATTTCTAAACACTTCGTTAACCAGCTATCCCACCAGATGGCGCAACGAGCACTCGGTCTTGCGTTGTGAAAATTAGTTCATCATTTTTCAATGAACTTTCAACTGAATATTTAGACTCCCGAATCAATGCATTTTCAAAGCACCTACTAAATGTACAATAAATTCATTCTTCTACTCGGATATCGGTGCTGTTTTTTGATTTATTTGAAATAAACTTCTTTCAATCGTAATCGAAATGTAGTACGATAAATTGAATGCGGAAGACCGAGTAACTACTAGCGACACCAGGCGGATCCTCCCCTGCCATAAGTGGAATCCTCGATTGCCACAGTAGCTATGCGGGTACCCCATTAGTGGACAAACAATTACTACAGTTTAATCTAAGAATGCTTTTATATAAATTATCATATTTGAACTGAAAGATATGCATTTATCAATATCATGATATCTAAAAACTAGAGAATCTAATCACGTAATGAACAATCGCACAATATTGATGGTATTAAAAGCTAATCTTGCCGTCAGTTTTGACTGGATTTATCTAAATCCCTCTTGGTACAAACAGTATATGGCAGTTTCTCGATGGAAATGGAATTTAGATAAATTCGGTCGAATATATACCCAGATGACTTGTTGGGCGATTAAATGAAAAGTCGATCGAATACCCTAGTCAAATACCATCCAATAACGGGATTATTCATTATCCTCTACACTGAGATCTGTCAATTTAGTTATGTGTGTTATTTTTAGGATGGCGAAACCGAAAAGAATATCGTGGTGACTATTTACTTCGTCGGATTTGGTATCTCTTTATTAGCGCTGTGCGTGGCGTTGAGCATATTCCTGCATTTCAGGTAAGACGCGCGGTACCAAATGGCGACCACCAGCTATTCTATCTCAATCTAAATACACGTTGTGTTTTAAAAAGACCCACAGATTTATTCCTCTTTCTTTTTCGCAGGAGTTTACGGTGCATTCGTAATAAAGTCCATTGTCACTTGATCGCGACGTTTATTTTGAGAACGGTGGCTTGGATCATGTTGACGTCGATTATGGGCACGAGCGCCCGAGAGACCGCTCCGTGGGTACGTATCTAACCGACTACCTGTTGAAGAACAGGACTTCCCGTTTCAGGAAATAGTAACTTCCTTAATTGATATTAAACAGAAATATAAGCCTTTAATCTCGATCGATAGAACACTATATCCGTGTTGACGCGATGTAGAAAGAATCCCACAATGATAAGAAAAAGTCCGAAAATGTAATTTCGAGACGTTTCGACTATATCCTAATAGTCATTATTCCTAATGACTATTAGGATATAGTCGAAACGTTGAAATAAACTACTATCTCGAAGTTACATTATCGGACTTTTTCTTATCATTGTGGGATTCTTTCTACAAGCCTTTAATCTATTAAGTCTTCAGGCATCATTCAGTGCAACTGGCAATTCTTATGATACCCTTTATTTGGCGGGGTTGCCAAATTCATATTTCTCTCAACAAGGGCAAACAACCCCTAGAAACCTAGAGATGGGAAAGTGTCGGGATGGTCTATCGAATAAAAACTTTTTTCGTTAATCATTTCGATTATTTATTTTCAGTGGCTATGCACGATTCTGACGGTCATTCACAACTACCTTCAAATGACGAACTTCTTCTGGATGTTCGTCGAAGGGTTGTATCTACATACGATCATAGTCTGGGCGTACTCCGCCGAGAAAATCCGTTTTTGGCATTATGCAATGATCGGATGGTGTAAGTATTATTTCTTTTACTACTTGAATATTCGGCAGTAGAAATCCCTCATTTCGGATTCCTCGGCGACTCCGAGACTAAAAATCGAAATTCAAATTTGTAACGGTCGGAATAGTTCGTTAGGGAGTATGCGCACGCACACGCGTCGTTTCGTGACGTTTAAACAAGTTTTCGATGTTAATTTCACCGTGAAACAAGAGATAAAAACGTCGCCGCAGCAGCCTGGCGATATGAACGTATCAGGTCGTGTTATTGATAGCAGACGACAGAATCACGTGTTTGATTATCGGAATTCAATACGATAACAGTGTGTTTATGGTGGCGAATATAGAAATATCACAACTCCAAAACACAAGTTTTATATCTTTAGACCGGTCTTAAAATTGTTAGATTTGTTATAGAACCAATATGAGCCTAGAGACTGGGTTGTGAGTTGTAGGTTGGTCATAGAACCAAAATGAGCTTATAGAATGGTGTGAAGAAGTTAGATTTGCTATGGAACAAAAATGAGTTTAAACTGGTCCTAAGTTATTGGATTGGCTATTAAACCAAAATGAGTTTAGACTGGTCTTAGGTTGTTCGATTTTGGCCAACATAGAACCAAAACGAGCTCTGGTCGGATCTACGTTGTTAGATTGACTATCGAACCAAAATGGTGCTAGAGTTTTAAGTCGTAAGATGTTGTTAAATTCGCCACAAAGATTTGTTCTTAAATTTCCATATATTTTTTCTCCTACAGGCGCCCCGTGTATTTTGATCGTGTCGTGGGCCGTGGTGAAATATATGGTCGACAACAATTAGTGAGTAATCGGCTGCTTAACAACGAGCGACCGCATTCACGAAGCGCCCGTATATATATAAGTTACGCGTCACGTAAACGAACTTACGGGTCATTCACGAAACAACCCGTAAGTTTGCACGTAGATATCGTGACACGTTATTTTTACGGGCGATTCTACGGTCTCAGCAGAACGCAGTCTCTGAAGGAGAAATTTACAATTTTCTGAAAATGAATCTGCTGAATAACAACTTGTATAACATTGAAGAAGCATGTTTGTTTATCCTATGATGTATGTTAACGTTACCGGGTATGTTATTTTTTTCAGTTGTTGGTTGCCTAAAACTGGAACTTACTACGACTACATTTATATTGCTCCTATATTGATATGCCTTGGTGTAAGTAAAGTACATGTATTCGATTCAATACGTGGCCATTTCAAAGAATCTTATTTTTGATCAATGCTTGTTCAGTTTGAGCCGGCGCATATTCCGGTTATCCCTGTTCTGGAGCCAGTTAGTGACTTCTAATGTACAAATGTTGGCTTAGAAATCTTAATACTGGCCCAAAGTTGTTGATAATCCAAAGAGCCATGATGAGTTTGGTCTAGTCTAGAGAGTGGAATGCTCCACCTTAGCTTACTGATCCCGGAGTCTCTAGCTATAACATTAGCCATTACTGTGCGCCGATCCCTGGGCGAACCTTTCGTAGCTAGTCGACTAGTGGTCGGAACTAAAAACCGTACGCCCTGTCGTAATGTATTTCATAGTGATGGCCATCTTGAAACTTGGTCCAGACTACAGCGACCTTGCTTTTCGTGCCATAATTCCGACTAACTGTCATTCGGGTTCACTTAGTTCGACTATAGTCGTTTAAACTCCGGATAACCGAAGTTCGCCCCTGGCTGAAAGTCGGATGCTCTACTTTATCGTAGTGAACTCGGAGTCTCAACGTGCGTCACGGAGCCACCCCAACTACTGCGTCGTTGTAATATTAAAACCTAATTTGTGTACGACTCGACGGATGTTTGAGTCCAGTTGAGACCGATATAAATCACAACAGTCGCGTCCAGTTCCATCGTTAATCTGTTAATGGTGAAATAATCACATCGATCAACTCGACTTATAGTTTCCGTTGATGACATTCTGCGCTCATCGTCGCAGACGATCGCTCTGCCCTACATTTCAACTGCTCTTAATATGGAGCCGCCCCAGGTGCATCTTCATTCAAAGATTTACCCGCCCTGATTTACTCCAATGGCAGAAATTGACAGAAGCAAAATAAAAGTAAAGGGCGTACTGCTAGATGGCTCTAGGGGGCGCGTTAATGGCGTCTTGGCTTCCTCATCTCGACCTAATTTTACTCTACCTCCCATCCGCGAGATGAGAAGCAATAGGAGGGTGCACCCTCTTCCCTAGTTCGGCCTGCACACCCTCTCTCCACCCCTCGCTATTCATATCATCTCACCATCCTCCTTCCCCTCGCCCTCCACTCCCTCTCAACACCCCCTCGCCCTCCACTCCCTCTCACCGCCCCCTCGCCCTCCACTCCCTCTCACCGCCCCTCACCCTCCACTCCCTCCCTCCACCCCCTCGCTATTCATACCCTCTCACCGCCCCCTCGCCCTCCACTCCCTCTCACCGCCCTCTCGCCATCCACTCCCTCTCTCGTCAGTAAACTATATAATAATCTACTCTTTTTTTTCAGGTGAATATTATATTTTTGGGTTCTATTATTTGGGTTCTGATAACGAAGTTACGCGCATCGAACACGCTGGAAACACGTCGCTATAGGTAGGTACACTGACGTCACAGAGTCGTCTTCACGACAGCATGATGTGACGTCATGAGTAACGTAAACGCTTCAACTATCGGTGCATTGCTTTCTTATCTGCGTGATTTATTTTACTCTAGTTTATAACGAATTATTTATTTTGCGCGATATATATTGTGTTTTTTTTTCAAGTTTGTGAACGATTCAATGCTTAATAGTAGAATAGGCCACACACGAATAGAAAACTAGATAATAGAAATAAAACCACTTCAATATTTACAAAGATGATTAAGAAGCGTCTTGTCTTTTCATTTTTGCTTCAAACTTTTGATCACCTTTTTAATCTTTTGAATTCGTACATATATTAGGTTTCGTTTCTATCAAAATGAGACTGCACTATTCTAATTACCTCGGTTAATTGATTATCAATTTCAGGAATGATTTTATTAGGTAAATCAAACAAACGTTCGGGTTTGTTTTGTAGTAAGAACACGTGCACTTGCATGGACAGCGCCGTCTGCCGTGAACGAATCGAAACACTTTCATATATTCTTTTAGAATTCCCAAAATTGACATTTCTGCTTATCCGACCTATCCTTATCACCAGCGCTATCCACCGATATTTGTCGTTCATTTCAGTTTTCTGTTATCATTCTCTGTTTACTTCGCTTCCCTGCATTAGACACCATCGACGTCACGCGACCGTTGACGACCTTGGTGAAACGACCTTGGCACATCCTCGTGTATAGCGTTTTACCTTAATTGTTGAATGTAATGAAAGATAGGCAAACGACAAAAAGGACGAAGTAATTATTTCACGTTTTCAAACCTGACTAAAAAGATATTTATTTTGATATCGATATTTAAAATGGTGTCATTATCAGGGTTGTACCTAGCACTTGAATTTTTTTTTTTTTGGGGGGGGGAGGGGGCAGAGAAACCCGAAAAGGGCAGTTCTTTAGGAAACTACAATGATATTTGCAAAACGGAAATTTTTCCAAAATTTCTGGGGGGGGGGGGGCAGAAAATAGATTGAAAATGTGCAATCGTTGGTGGAGTACTACATTAAGCAGGAGAGAAGAAATATAATGATATTGACAATGATAATATGAGTTATAGAAATAATACAATATTTTACTTTAAGTAAGATCAGAAATTAGATTTTTAAAATGGAATCGAAATATGTTTGTTTGTGATATTTGCAGGAAAGCCGTACGCGCGACTTTAATTCTTCTACCGTTGCTGGGACTGACGTACGTTCTGTTTATAACACCTCCCAGTCAAGATACGACTGTGAAGGCTGTATTCGCCTACTTCAACGCCGTCTTACAGTCTACACAAGTAAGTCATAGGTATTTCATTTCCGAAACGCGTCTTCTTCGATAGAAACAGCGGCGGATCCAGAGTTGGGTTCGGGGGTTCGAACCCCATTTTCTGACCAAGTGCCCTTTTGAAAATCCGCATGACATAGGCTTCTTATCCCCTGTCTTAATCTAATTCGCACTAAGATTGTAAAAATTTACCTGAAATCTTCAGAGAGACAGCCGCGGCGACTAAAATCGGTCCTTTACAACTAACCCCTTTCATCCAGCCCGGGTCCGCCTCTGAGAAATCTGCTCATCGTTGACTGGATTCTCTAGACAATGAACATTTTTGCCGAGTCGTTTCAGTTGAGTCGTCATCGTTATGCTAGTGTTCTTTTCCAAACGATGGCTTACGCTGAGTAGATTGAATCGGGCAAAAATAGAAAAACGACGACATCAGTAATATAACGACTTCAAATGACAACTTACACTTAGTAAATTAAATTGGACAATAGGGACTGAAAAAGAGGCGGTGGCTAAAGGCCCCCGCACATGAGCCAAAAACTGCGTACGCAAATGGCGCAGCGCAGTTTTCGGCTCGGAGGCCTTTAGCTATAGCGACTAGCATGTCGTTTGAAAGTCGGAGGTCTCGGGTCAGAATTCTTCCGATGAACTTATATTTCTATTAATTTTTTTCAGGGTCTTTGGGTGTCTGTGTTCTACTGCTTCCTGAACAGCGAGGTGAGACGTAAGGAAAAACAGTTAACATTAATTCATTTTACAAATTAAGCACATTGAATTTGTCATTATTTCACAAAGTTGGAACCGCCATCTTGTATTTCGATTAATGGTGAGCGGAAACGATACTTAGGCATAATGCTTGCAGTTTCGTCCCAGTCTCGCGGGATCTCGTCAAACAGTACTAGTAATCTAGAAGTATCAATTTTCTAGATACACGTGTACTAATAATCTGTAAGTCCGAGACACAAGCAGAAAAACAAGTCTATTAGTTGTGGATTGTATGGTGTCATAATTCGTGAAACGTCGGAAAAAAAGGAAACATTTCCAGACTTTTTTTCCTTCGTAGTTTGTGATATTCTGTATCATCGTTACAAAACTCAAGATTGTTTCATCAATGGTTAAATTCAAATTCTCCACCGTTTTTTCCTCAAATCACTATTCTATCAACTCGCGTTCATTACTGATGTAAAAATACACTGAAAATTGCAGGAGTGCACTTTGAATAATCCGAATATATTTCTCTTCTTGGTCGGTGTTTCATCAATGGTTAAATTATCCATTCTCCACTGGTGTCTTTTCTCAAATCACTATTCTATCAGATTGTGTTAAGCTCACTGATTACAGAGTTCACTAACAATATTTATATATTTGTCTTCTTTGTCACAGGTTCGGGCAGCGATATCGAAGCGCTTCTCCGATTGGCAGGACACTAAAACATTAAGCACGCGTTACGTCACGCGCGGTAATTCGGTCGCCGGTTCGAATTCACCCGCCAGAAGTAGTACCCAACACGTGGCGCACGCGCAAACGATACCGCTAACGAACGGAAGTGGCGGTGGTGGTGGCGGCGGCGGAACCGGAACGCACAACAAAAAGGACCGCAATTGCAACGAGAGCGATAACGACTCGCCGGATGGCAGGTGCACGAAAAAGACGCCTCTGATCCAGGAGAATTCGGTATGACAGGACTGAATAGACCGACGGCTTTGATTGGCTGTGAGCTTTGATACACGAAACAACACGTGGCGACGCCTAGCGGTGTAGAGCGAAACGACGCGGGAGACAATTTTCGATTCAATGGTTGAATATGCAACCGGAAGTAGCTCGGGCATATCACCGCGAGGTGAATGGGCAGCAAAACACGTGACCATCGCAGAGTCACGTGACGTACCAGCAGGTCGGCGCATGCGCGTTGTTGTAAGTTTTTGGTCCATAACGATGATAAACCTATTACGAAGATATATAATTGAATATAACTTGCATGTAGTATCAAATATTGTATAGAATTGTTAATTTATAATGTGTATAAATTGATTGAAATCGTCTGATTCTAAAAGACGACCACGTGACGTCATGCCGCCGTTTTGCACGCGTCCCCGATATGGGCTTGCAATATAAAGAACCTAGTCTTATTTTAGAATCGATTGTCTAGGCTTCAGAAGTTTTTCTGATTGGTTTGGCGAAAATCGGACCAGAAACGTTATTGGTTTATTTACTTCCAAACATGTTTAATAGATTTTCTTTTGAATTGTACAGTGCCCGGAACGCGGGTGGTCCAGCGCGGTGCGGTGCCCGGAACGCGAGTCCGGCGCGGTACGGTGCGGTGCCCGGAACGCGAGTCCGGCGCGGTACGGTGCGGTGCCCGGAACGCGAGTCCGGCGCGGTATGCCCCACGTTGATGCACGATATATATGTATACCACTTTCTGTAAAAACTAAAAGAACAATTTGTAAATAAAAAGCTCACTATGAATAAATGTGTAGATGATACTAGATTAATGTTTGCATTTAGTGAAGAACACAAAAAGAAAGGGCCGAGATCCAGCGGACAGTCCACTGGTCAGTGCTCTGGGTGGGTTGCTCCGGATGCTACACATAGTTTTAAATTACATACTCGGCTCTTCGCTGAAAGACTTTATTGTAACCTGTCTTTTGATGTACTCTATCCGGCTAATTGTTTACAAAGGTCGAATGTCGTCTAATCCCTACTTTTCGAGACTTACGGTACTTACGAAATGGTATTACTGTATATAAATGACGACCTTGGATCTTTGGCCTTAAGAGAAATGTCACTTATTTGTGTAAAATCGGTGTAATAAAACAACGTGAAACATTTGACCTCCACGTGTCCTACGCGTAGTTCTAATGTAGCCGCGTAAAAATTATTTAACTGGCATCCGCAAGTTGCGGATGCCAGTTAGATAATTTTGAGCCTTTGAAATTTCATGCGTGGACATTCAAAAATACAAAGAATATATACAACAAAACCCCATACCTTCAACGGTATTATTAAAACTGGGATACCGATTTGCTACCAAAAACAGCACACCTCTTCCTGTCTCGGAGCCGCCCAATAGAGAGTGAGAGTAGCGAGAGAGAGAGAATTTCAATGAATGAATTGTATTTATCTATAGTCTGTGATAAACATTGTGTCGAATGTACCACAGCAGACGGACAATATCAGACCCTTCGCACGTAAGATGGCTGCCTCCTAAATCCAACCCTATGACGTCATCAAACTACCTACTAATCATTGAATCGATAAAATGTTCCCAAAAATATGGCTGAACAACTCGATGATGTCATAGGGGGATTTCCGAGGCGGGTTATTCGTTCACGCGAAGGATTCCTATAAAAGCTGCCTGCTTGTTCAAAAACATGTAAATCGTACTGATAGAATGTAATAAAAGATGCTAAATCTATCTCAATCTTAATGATGAATAAAAACTGTTATTTATAATCAGAGAATTTTAAGTAGTTCTTCTGTTGTTTATTATGATCTGGGGTCTTTCATACGCAATAGGGGTGAGGGGGTACGGCTCGGCGTGAGTTAGCTCCGGTGCGCTCGCGTATGACTAGATGCCGCCGGTTTTTAATCAACCACATTTTTACATTGCCGACTGCCCCTCTCGGCGCCGATGCTCCTCCAAACACTCGACTGCCCCCTATCGGCTACGACGCTCCTCCAAAACACTCGACTGCCCAAACAGCCACGACATGAGGCGAATGTTATCATTTATTCGTACAGTCAAGCCCGCTTAATAAATTTTTGCCCCAAAACAATTGAATTTATGGAAGCCCTGCCATATGAATTACTGTTTGGTTTACCGAGATAAGATGTCATCGATTAGGAGAAAATCGCCATCAGTTTAGTAACAATAAAGTGGAAAGAACAGAGACCAAATTTGCAATATAAGAGATTGATATATCTATAATATAACATGCATTTAATCGTCAAGTGCAAAGCGTTCAGTGAGTTCTGTACGGTTCAGTCTGGCTAAGTCGCTCTGGCTAAACGAGAAATTGTAAGCCTCCCAAAAAAAAAATTTGAAAATTATATTTAAAGCGTTTTCCCGCCACCTTGAGTGATTACCTTGTGGAAAAAAAACGAGTTTTTTTATAGTAAAAAATGAAGAAACCTAGCCGAAAAAGGGGGTTCGTTCGCACCCCCCGAACCCCCCTGGCGACGCCTATGCTCTCTGCTGCGACCAGACTTCTGCACCACTCATAGACCAGATATTTATCACAAATCAAACATTTATTTGCTAAACAAACAAGCCCAATCCTGGGCTTCCACACAATTTGTCAAAGAAAATATTTTTTATGAAAATGTAATACAAAATTAATTATTTATTTACAAATACTGGTAGGGATCAGCAGTATGGCAGCCTCAGATTGTCACGAAGAGAGACAAATTATTGTATTGAAATCTTTACATAATATACTAATACATAAGAAACTATTTTATATATTTTGATAATACAGCAGTTATGAAGAGTGAGACTAAAACGATTATTGCAGTATCTATATACGGGGTGCAGCAGTTTATAGTAACTAAAACTAACAGATTTGTCATAAAGAGTGAGACTTAAATGATTATTCCAGTATCTATATACGGGGTGCAGCAGTTTAGTAACAAAAACTAACAGATTTGTCATAATTTGTCTGAATTTGGTGTACATATTTCTAACCGATCATCCGCTCCGCTAGCCACGAGGCTTGCGTGAGGGTGAAAGTATTAATATTCTGACACTCAATACACTTTTTTCCTTACACTTTCTAAAACTTCCTTCCGCGAAGACCCGCCTAAAGCTGGATTCATGTCGACGCCTAGACCAACGCAACCGGCCGGATAATCGATCAGCACCACATAACCTCAGCGTTTTCAAACTTCAAAAGAAAAGATGCCATTGACCGCCATTCAAGAATGGCCAGTGACCTACCTGCAAAACCTTTTGAAATCATTCCCCGAAGCTTTTGGTATTGGTGATGCAACCAATCACCGGTTACGAATTCTAAAGGGGTCAGTTAAAAACTGGTGGGCGCTCCTACAAGTTGTCATTACACATGGAAATTCTACACGGCGAAGAAGTCTCTGTCGCTGGATATTTGCTCAGATAGGACACGTTTTAGAAAAAGAGAATTTTCATTAGAATGTAACAAACGCAGCTGAGCTGATAAACTATTTGTTATTAATACAACTGGATTTTGGCAACAGGACACGGAATTTAAAAATGACTTTAAGATTGACTCTTAAATAAAAGGATTATATTTTCAAATTGCTGCTTCATCCGCGTTACAAGGTTGCTGTAAGGTAGGTGGAACATTTATTTAACATTAGCGGTCGAAATTATGTTTTATAGATTTAGATTTAGGAAAAAATAGTTGAACTTTATGTTAGGGTTAGGTTAGGTTTAATCAACAGGTACCGGTACCCAGTGTTACAGCTTCATGGAAGATACAACAGACTCGCCTACTGATGAAAAACAAGAGCGGTCCGAATTGAATAAGGTAGGACATATTTCAGCGTGGACTTATCAACTAGAGTTGATACGTCCATGATTTCAGTGAGAAGAAAAAGACCCCCGGGCCACAGAAGATCGAACCCGAAGTTGAATGATGATGACAGAGTGGCTTGAAAAACTTCAGGTGCGACTTGTATGACATGTCTAATAGTTCTTGTAGATAAATAGAATTGATAGAATTTGTGTTAGTTCTAACTAGTTATTTGACCCCCCAATTAAAGCATAATTTCAACCGTTAATTCTTAGGTATTTTGAATATATTTCACAATTATCCTACGCTCCCCACCCTCACCCCTCCCCTTAAAACGAAGCTTCTACGATTTTGTGGGTTAAGCCTGACTATGGTAGGATGAGGAATTGACGATTTGGACTTGACAACTTTTTTCTACATAATAGAAACTACATAAACGTTAACACGTGTAGAGCTAGGGGGTTGGACTATTAACCCCCAAAAGACATACAGATAACAGTGATACAAATATAAAACAATAGACAAATATACACTTATATAATATTACACATTAAAAAATGATAGAATTAAATTTTTCACGCGCCATTTTATTTTGAAGTCTCATCTCGCGTCATTTCATTTTGAAGTCTCATCTCGCGCCATTTTATTTTTCATCTCGCGCCATTTTATTTGGATGTAATCTCGCGCAGTTTTATTTGGAGGTAATCTTGCGCAATTTTATTTGGAGGTAATCTCGCGCCATTTTATTTGTCTTTTTGCGCATCCCAGATACATCACTTATCTTGTTGTTCGGTAATTTATCATATTATATCAACTCACTCAGTTATATATTGTAATATATATATATGTATTGTAATATATGTATTGTAATATGTATTTTATTATGTATTGTACCATGTGTTATATTATGTATTGTATTATATATTGTACCATATATTGTAATATGATATGTATTGTACCATGTATTGTATTATGTATTTGTAATTACTCTTCTCACCCGGTTCTCTCTAATTATTGTCAGTCTGCCTATAAATACTGATTATTAGCGAAAGCTTGTGCGTCAAATAAACCTATATTGTATACTTATACTTGTCTCGTTAAAATTATTCTAAACCCGGTTTATACCCCAGGCTCCTCTACGGAATAAGGGAACATCGTGTTTTAATTCCCGATTCGGACCCGCTGTTGCAGCCTTCGTCAGTGGACACAGGACAACTCGGGCTGGATTCGAACCCTTGAAAGCAGCACGCCCATTTCTCTTGGACATTGAGGAAAACTTCTAAGACTAAGATTCGATTTCCAGCCTTCTTTGACGAAGAGAACTTCAGCGGGACAATACTCAGAATTCGAATTTGTGGAATTAACCTGTTTTGGAATTTTCTGCGAAAGCTTCATTTTCTAGAGGAAAATAAATCAATTTCATATCGGTAACTATTACGACGAGTAATAGGAAAAATTTTGCCGAAATTGAGAGTATTGAAACAAACACAGCTAACCTACACGGCTGTCTGGAATCAGTTCTTTCGGGATGAAAAATTTGCAGAAAATTCCGAAACATTTTCATTCCATCACGAAGAGACTGAAATTGACTGGTGACCCACGTACGCTGGGCGAACTTTGGTTATCGGAGTTAGTCGCGACTATAGTCGAACTAAGTGAAACCGAATGTCAGTTAGTCGGAACCAGTCTGGAAATAGTTCGGAAATAAAGCGCATTCGGTTATTAGTTCCGACCACTCGTCGACTAGATACGAGAACTGAATTTGGCCCCTACTGAGGAACTAGGATTCTGACCCGGCGAACACGACCATCAGCCAGGAACAAGATAGTCCCGACCAGTGTGTGGTCGGCGGATGAGAGAGGATTAATGTACAAGGCAAGCAACATCGGAGCCTCGCTTGGAAGGTCTCCACTGAAGGCGCTGCGATAGAATCCCGGTAATTGGACTTTATTAGAATAACATGGCACTAAACGCAGTAGGACAGAGAGCGAATGTCCGCTCCATGAGTCCGACCGGCTCACATTTCCAGTCCGCTCCATCAATCCATTCGGTGAAACTTCTCTGGACATTCAAGGTCGTCGCGTTTGCAAAATAAATTCTAAACGTGTTTCGCTCAAAAATTCACGTAAAGACGAAAAATGGGCAAATCAAAAGACAAGAAGAAAGCAAAACGAAATAGAATCAAAGGTAAATCATGAAGAATTGTGTTTCAATTTACTGAAGGTTTATTTAGTTCCGTTTTGAAAGCATTTTTGGCTTTCACCTATCGTGTACTGTATCCGACCCCTCCCGTTCCTGACCCCTCTGGCCTCTGTCTTTCCGTTAATATCTACTAAACTGGCATGGTCTGTGGTGTTGTCATTATCTCGTGAAATTTGCACCTCATAGAGAAACAGAAAATAGAGGCTTCGTGTTTAGACGCGTCGACTCCGACCGAAGAGACGCCATCTTCAAGTTCAAGCAGAGATAGATATACCGTAGATCAAATTCTTGAAAAGGTTAGTGAGTCGGGGTCTATTTAATCGGGGTAGCTTGATTAGGAAATCGTCTTGTCGAGTGTCTAGCCGTCATTCCTTATGATAGACATCTGGTTTTCAGACTCTGTGTAGCCTGATGCAGCTGTGGTGTCAGGTTCCGATTAACTCATTTTCTCTCTATTTCAGGTTCAGGAATACATGGACACGTTTAATTATGAATTAGCTCAGAAGTTTTGTCAACGAGCTTTAGAAATCGACGCCGACAATTTAAAAGTTCTCGAAACTTCGGGAATTCTGTTATTAGAACTCGGCAATCCAGAGGGCGCCAAACAAGTATCCTTTATAATACTAGTTTATCCCCACTTGCCACAGTCATTATGACTGTACACTAGTGACACCTGGTGGATCCTCACTTGCTACGAAAGAAATCCATTATTCCCACAGTAGTTGATGTTTTACTGGATCCTCGCTTGCCGCAGCAGCAATCCTCTTTGTTTACATTACATTAGTTTATGTCCTACTGCACACTAGCGACACCTGGTAGGTCCTCACATGCTACATGTGACACCCTCTTGCGGCAGTAGTTGATATCCTATTGAATACTAGTGACACCTGTTGAACTCTCGTGTGATCCTCGATTATATTGATAGAGGGAATCGGTAAAATTTTAAGGATTATTATTCCTTAAATTGATTGTCAGTGTTTTGGTCGAGCTGTCGAGCTATCACCTCACGATGGTTACCGCAAGTATATGTATTTAGGTCAGTTGTTTGACGGCGTTCAAGCCGTTCAGTGCTTCCAGAAAGGCATCGAACTAATGACGAAAACTCAAGCGGAACAGGTAAAATCATCCACATCACAACCCAATGTTTAAATTCCGTATCAATCAAGGTTTAGAATAATGATGGAACAAACTCTGTTATAAGGAACCTAGAATTTTGTCCCAAATACGAAAAGTTTGATAATTTCATACCAGATATAATGAACTATCAGTTTTAACAAACTGGGGCGGCAGTTGCTCAAAAGTCGGTTTGAGTTAACCAGTGGATAGTTGACATAGTGACAATTAAAAGTTCATTGTTAACATGGTATCCACTGGTTTTATTTTACCAACTTTGAGCCACTGGGTACAGATTTTCGGGTTGCCTAAAGTTCCACAAGGATCCGCTGTAGTTTATTTCCGATAATTTGACCCTAGACACAAATTTTTGTTTTATTGTTTTTCAGGTAGCTGCAGCATGTGCTAGTCCAGTAGAGGGCAGCACTGTAACTAATCGAGATATATCCAGCGCTCATTGTACGATAGCTGAACTCTATATGACCGATCTGTGGTTAGTTTCACTTCTCATTTGGGATCATTCATTTATTACGTACGCATTAGGGGAGGGGGAGGGGTAAGTGCAATTGTGTACTCCAATGCTTAATGTATATGATAAAATGGCCGGTTTTTGCATACAGGGGGGGGGGTCTGGAAAAGTCAAATTTTATGCGTACGTAATAAATGAATAATCCCACTGTAGATGGCGCCAATATTTCGCTCATTTTTTTTCTTTCGTTTCAAGCTTCGAAGAAAATGCGGAAGATGTTTGCAAAATGAATATCGCTCGAGCGATCGAGAAGGATGCCGAAAATCCGGAGGCGTTTCAAGCGATGGCGAGCTTTCAACTAGTCAAACAAAACCAAGAGGTAAATTCTCGTAGACGTTCCGTGCCAATGGGATGCTGCACCTGTTCGCCATCTATTGGAATTCGAATACAACACAGCCACGTCGGCACAAGTCCCAGTCTGAGACATGGAAAGGGTTTTTATGTCCAGGGACCAGTTGCACAGTCGTGACTTAAGTCCAAAAGTGGTCTTAAATCTTAAGACTGGTCTCAGGTTGTTAGATTGGCTATAGAACTAAGTTGGTCTTAGACTGGTCTTAAGTCTAAGCCATGACTGTGTAACCGGCCCCAGGATTCAGTCATGACTTAAAGTCCAATTTATCCAATAACTACACTATATTCAATATTTTATGAGGACTGCTTTAGTAAATTTTTTTTTTAACACCCTCAATCGCTAAGTGCGAGGCAGGGCATTATAAGCAGGTTCGATGTTTCTTTTTCCCAGTCGGGGAGAGACCAGAGAAGAACCTTCGACCAAGAAACTCTGTCGCCACAAGGGTTTGGACCCATAAACCCTGGATTGACGAGACCAGTGACCGGCGGCTTAAACCACTCGGCCTCTCAACTGCTTTTGTAATACTTCTAAATGTTATATATTTCAGGAAGCGAAAGCTATGATTCAGAAAAGTGTTTCGTTGTGGCTACCGAAATTAGAAAATTTAGATAAAGAAGGAAATACAGAAGAATTCGATCCTATCGAGGTCGGTTGTACTGAATATCGGAACGTTCTCAAAATACCAATGTATCGTCTAGATTTTCAATTTATTTAATTTGTAAATATTTTCGCAGCCGTGTTCGGTGTCGTATCAGCAGAGAACGCAAGCAGCTCAGATTCTGATCGAAGTCGAAGATTATGAGGTATGAAATGCTGATCTAGAATCTAGGACCAAGGGGCTGGGTGCGCAGTCAAAAGCTTTAGATTTTGTACCTAAGTCTAGGAACAACTAAGTTCTATAGCCGATCTAACAACTTAAGACTAGTCTAAAGATTTAAGAATGCTTTTGAATTCAAGTCACAACTGCGCAACCGAACCTAGTTCAACAGTTAAAATGGGTTAATTTTCAATAAGTTAGCTCATCGAAAATTAACTTATTTTAACTCGGGGTCAACTGTAACCCACAACTGTGGAGCTGGATCCCTGATTTTTCCACGAAATGGAGGTTTAAAGTTTGATAATGTTTTGTTTGTTTCCTGCCACAGACGTGTATAAAAGTATTAGACAGTTTACTAGAAGAAGATGATGAAATTGTTCAGGTAAAGTTCACCGATGTTACATGTTGTTACATGCGCATGTTTATTTAGTTCACATGAACCGGTATGGTAAACATGTACATGTTGTTTATTTGCAGACGTGGTATTTATTGGGTTGGGCGAATTATTTACAAGGAGACGATTATAAAGGAAATGCTCGATTTTATCTGAACAAAGCAGATGAGGTGAGTTGGATTGAGTATGAACGCGGGGCCCCAAGGGATTATTCATTTATCACAAATGCATAAAATCCGTAATTTACAACCCCCTCCTTGTAGCATGCTAAATCAGTAATTTTTTATCTATACTTAAAGAATCGTATAGTATGTAATTGCACTAACCCCCCTCTCCATCCACTGTATGTAATAAATGACCCCATGCATTAAGTTATCAATAGATAGGGTATGGTAGGATCCATAGTCATCATGGCTCAGATTTAATGCATGTCTAAGCTCATCTTGGTTCCATATTTAATCTTACAACTAACCGGTAACCCCAGACTCGGCTCATTTGGGTTCTCAACTCTAGATCAGTTTTAAGACTTATGGCCAATTCAAGTCTTGACAATTGAACTGACCCCTGAAGATTTGTAGATCCTTTCAGTAGTGCGTATTTGATGATGTCATAGGGGGATTTGTGGACGGAGCTTTCTGCTTTGATAGAATGTCTACTAAGTACAAGACGTGTAGAAAGAACTAATGAATGCTTTCATGTGTTTGGTACAGGTGGCTAAAAAAGTGAAATGTGACGATGAACCGATGTTGAACCACATCTCAGAGTTACTAACTGAACTCGGTCCAGCGGAAGAGGATGAGGATGCTGAAGAGGAGACCGCCGTTGGCCAGGGTAACGGTGATAACGAAGATGAAGATGTTAGTAGTAGTTCGGACGAAGAGATGGATGAATAAATTGTTATTTGAATTGATTATTGGTGTTTATATATTTTAAAAGAATGAGAAAATGTACAGATATTAAATGTCTCAGAAATATCAATCAACAGCCTCAGTTTTACACAAGTGATATCATTTTTATCGTTCAAAGATGGGAAATCACAATTTTAATGTATGGCACGCTCTTAATGAGATGACTATCCCAATGTATCGCTATGAAATACTAGGAATAGCAGTCATTGAGAGCCAAGACCCTTGTATCTAACTCTTGGTCAAACATCTTCATATTTATCTGAAAATGCCTTGTCCTGGATCAAACACCCTCATATCTGTATGGAATAGACCTGTGTTGTGGGTCAGATGTCCTCATATCTGTATGGAATAGGCCTGTGCTGGGTCAGATGTCCTCATATCTGTATGGAATAGACCTGTGCTGGGTCAGATGTCCTCATATCTGTATGAAATAGGCCTGTGTTGGGTCAGATGTCCTTATATCTGTATGGAATAGGCCTGTGCTGGGTCAGATGTCCTCATATCTGTATGGAATAGGCCTGTGCTGGGTCAGATGTCCTCATCTCTGTATGGAATAGGCCTGTCTTGGGTCAGATATCCTCCGATCTGTATGGAATAGGCCTGTGCTGGGTCAGATGTCCTCATATCTGTATGGAATAGACCTGTGCTGGGTCAGATGTCCTCATATCTGTATGAAATAGGCCTGTGTTGGGTCAGATGTCCTTATATCTGTATGGAATAGGCCTGTGCTGGGTCAGATGTCCTCATATCTGTATGGAATAGGCCTGTCTTGGGTCAGATATCCTCAGATCTGTATGGAATAGGCCTGTGCTGGGTCAGATGTCCTCATATCTGTATGGAATAGACCTGTGCTGGGTCAGATGTCCTCAGATCTGTATGGATTAGACGTATCTTGGGTAAAAAATGATTAAAACTCGCATCTTAGTGAAATATAGCAATATTTATTGAGAAATTGCTCGAAACTTACAGTAAAATATCACACAGAAAAATAATCAAAACTTATAACTCGCATACATACGTACATTACGACATTCTTCTCAGCTGACAACGATTCAATATAAATCATTGCGTTTAAAAATCATCATAGAAATCGATTTAAAATCTAAACACATCTTAAAAACGGGTCAAATTTCACGAATGAATCAACGGTTCAGCTATAGTTTAAACACATTCGCTGCTGACTACGAGATATCTTGTAGTTCTGGTTCTACCACTACGGCCACTTTCCAGTTCTACCACTAGAGCCACTACGAGATATCTCTTAGTTCCAGTTCCAGTTCTACCACTAGAGCCACTACGAGATATCTCTTAGTTCCAGTTCCAGTTCTACCACTAGAGCCACTACGAGATATCTCTTAGTTCCAGTTCCAGTTCTACCACTACAGCCACTTTCCAGTTCTACCACTACAGCCACTACGAGATATCTCTTAGTTCCAGTTCCAGTTCTACCACTACAGCCACTACGAGATATCTCTTAGTTTCAGTTCCAGTTCTACCACTAGAGCCACTACGAGATATCTCTTAGTTCCAGTTCTACCACTAGGGCCACTTTCCAGTTCTACCACTACAGCCACTACGAGATATCTCTTAGTTCCAGTTCCAGTTCTACCACTACAGCCACTACGAGATATCTCTTAGTTCCAGTTCCAGTTCTACCACTAGAGCCACTACGAGATATCTCTTAGTTCCAGTTCCAGTTCTACCACTAGAGCCACTACAAGATATCTCTTAGTTCCAGTTCCAGTTCTACCACTAGGGCCACTACGAGATATCTCTTAGTTCCAGTTCTACCACTAGGGCCACTATTGAATAGCTCTAATTGCATAGTTCTAAATAGTGGCAACAAGGGGCAGCACCGTTCTACCACGGTGGCAGCGAACGCGTTCTAAAGAGTCTGAGTTGATGTACTAAATCAACTGTCGAAACTGAGTTGATGTACTAAATTAACTGCTGAAACTGAGTTGATGTACTGAATTAACACGCAGTTTCAGAATGTCCGTATCGCGCAGTTTCCTCGAAAGCGTCATCGCGTTCCACATCTCTCCGTTGTCGTCGATCGGTAAACTGGCCGCGTACGTCAACGCATTCACATCCTCGCCTGCCAGGGCACCTGAAAGCATTGCACGTTAACGATTAACAAAAGGCTTAATTCTCGCCCCAAAATGCTGGAGATCATATATACACCCGCAGCAGACACGCGATCGCACTTCGTTGGAGGGGATTACGATATTTTAACCCTTTCAGTGCGTCTTCACCGCAGTGGGGTGTATAAATCAGTGATGGATTTTGCTAGTACACCGCAGTGCGGTGTATTGATGTAATTAGTAATTATCTCTCTTGAAAAATGGCAGCATCTGTCAAACAGTGAAATATCAGTAACTAACGATACACCGCGCCGCGGTGTAGACGCACTATAGTGGTATTCCCGTTATTCAACACACTACAGTGAAATTTATCAAAATTATCTTCAGCACTATAGGGTATTATTAAGTCAGCACTGACAGGGTTAATATTCGAATAAAAACTCGTTAAAAATAAACTGAATTTCATTTCAGGTTTGACTAGAACATCTGTCCCTGTAAAAATCAAACCGGTTTTCCATATCATAAAACTCTTGAAAATCGATTTCGAAGTGAAATCAATATCGCAATCGACACGATATACATAATATACTCACTCGCCACAGCTGGCATCACTTTCGGGTCGGACGCACTTTTATAGACGAGTAGGTCGCCGACGAGTGGAACGCCGTTCGGGAATTTCGCGCCGTTGACTTCGACTAACAAAGCGTTATCGCCGGCTGCGCAGCCGCTCAATTTACAGCTAGCGGCGCCCCCTTTATTCACGACGACCGTAACGTAGTTACTGCGCCCGTTTTCTGGTTGACTGTTGTGATGCATTGTCAGCTGAAACGACGATTTTACTACAATTAAACACATGAAATATTTTATCAAATGTAATTTCGAGTTTCAGGACCCCCCGCAGTTGGGTCGCATAGTTGTCACTTAGCTCCATACATCGCCTCAAGGTTGGATCAAGCATTAGGGTTATAAGCGCGAAACGTTGGGGAAGGGGCGTTTCTGACGTGGAGCTCTCTCAGAAAATCCAGGACAAAAACTGGTTTTTGGGCTGTTTTCTTCGCGAAAGTAGTTTCTCAGAATATTTGGAGGGCACGTAAGAATCTGAAGTAGGTGGACTCGTACAAATCATGATATTATCTTCATTTGTAGAGTAGAGGTTTTTTGATAGTAACCACAGACGACTTTAACGTTGAACATGTCAGTGTTGTTTGATCAGCAGCAGACACCGCCGGCTGTGTGCGTGGCACATCTGTGATCAATGAACCACTTACATGTTTCCGTTAGACCAGCTAAGTCAACAGTGACATAAGAACGTAATAGATTCAACTGCCTGATGTGTGTATCACTTATTGCGGTAGTTTTCACCACAAAATGGCAGTAATTTGACATCGGAAAAAGTATTTTACCGAAATTGGAAATGAGTTAGAAATTTTTCAGATTTTTCGAGTGTTTTGATGATTTTGGAAGTAGTTTAGCTCTAATAAAGAGTAGTTGTTCTCTGAAATAGTAGTTACACGGTACAATCAATTAATACAGTCAAATACCGTAAGACATAGACAGAAACTGTTTGATTTTCCGTCCGTTCTTGCACAATCTCAACAAATTTCCCTGATTTTTAGCTTTTTTTTACGAAATTCCCCAAATTCTTTATTAAGAAAAGAAAATTCTCCGACGTTTCCCCGATATTCAGGTAATTGGTGCCAGCCTGGTTCTTGGTACAAACTGTATTAACTCAACTGTCGTAACGAATTTCATTCGGTTCAATCGTTGACAGGTTTAATCGTTGACCGGTTTAGGTGTTGACAGGTTTGATTGCTGACAGGTTTAGTTGTTGACAGGTTTAATCGGTGACAGGTTTAATTGTAGACAGGTTTAATCGTAGACAGGTTTATACGTAGACAGGCGGACACATATTTCATTAAAAATATCGAAATGACATCAACACGTGTGGCGTGCGAAAAATGTTGAAATATGTAACACATGTTTAAACAATTGTCTGATAGAAATACATGTATTGTACTCAGTATTATACATTGTAAGAGCGCCAAAAAATATAATCCTATTTATATACTATTGCTATTTCTACTTCTGGTAAGGATCAATGGGTTTGAATCGAAATTTAATTATCTGGAGATAACGTGGCTCGTTGAGTCGAGTCAGCGTGAGATCAAGTGCTCGATATCAGCAGGAATCATTAGCGGCCTATTCATCGTGGTAATAATCTTATTAATTCCGATCAAAAGTCTGTTAAAGATCGTGTCCGATAAATACTTGTAGCAAGAATGGGCTTTGAATTGTTGCTATGTCAACAGTTGCCACTTTACTTAAACTGGTTAACTCTAGGACTCTTAAAAATTCAGCCGTAATTAACTTCTGAGCGACCGACCGACCGACCGTCGATCAGGCCAAACTTGAACTCGATTTGACAATCAATTCCATGCAGTCTATTAAAGCTCATTTTGTACATAGATAAATTCAAGCGGTTTTATTTTTAGCTTGATCCGAGCTAACTTTTATTCTAGAACAAAGTCAAGTTTGGCCTGGTCTATTAAGGTCTAACCGAGAAGAGTTGTAAGAGATTAGAACCAGTTTGACAATTAAGTTTAGCACGTCTAAGCTCTAACTAGTGACTATTGTTAAGAAGGGTTGCAATAAGTCAAGAAATTAAAGCCTATTTATTGTCTTGTATCTCGGCGACGGGACCCGAGGCTCTAAACAGCGATTCTGAGAAATATCTCGATTATTCTTATTATTTCATTATCAGTTCGAAAGCTTGTTTGCCTCAACGCTATCAATCAATAAACATTCATTTGAAGTGCGTCCGCCCTTCAAAACAGGTACAAAGATCACCCGGTGTCGAAACCATGTCAATTGATTACTGTTACGCGCAAAACTTTCCGCGCAAAGTCGACTCGAAATTCTGATCGATCGATTTTATGTCGTCGATACCCGGTAAAAACTACCACGAGTCACGGTACAAAGGGGCAAACCATGGCGTCAAGTCTGAAGAATTTCAAGAAACTGTTCTTATCGATTCGTATTAGTGACCCCGACCAGACTCGACTACCACTTAGGAATGTAGAACTACTTTATCGTGTTACGACTGATTTCGACACCGACAACTTGACCTTGAATCTAGGGGTGTTTTTTTTCGTGGCGAAAAGATATCGCAATAAATATCCGGACGTACAATGAAAGTTTGTTGCAAGTTGAAAGTTTTACGCTGCCATTAATGCTCAGTTAACGCGAAAACAGTTTTCAGGAGAATAGATTTGCTTAATCTAACTCAAATTCAATAACTTCTTAATATCGCTGCCAAATTCGTTTTAATGCCATGTTTTTCACTGGTCCCGACCAAGTTTTTCGAGGTTTCAAATTCGTTTTACCTTAACTCCTAACTCTTTAGCGAACACGGGGGCATTGATGAGATTCATTTCACAGCCGCTAGTTTTCAGTAACCCGGCACAAACTGCTGCTCCTAAATACGAGTTGGCTTTCACTAATTCGGGACCTACGAATAAGAAATTAGAAAAACGCTTAGAATATCGGACAGTCCTTTCTGTAATTCAACGTTGTTGTAAATAGATTCAGAGACCATTTCCAGTCCTGGGCCCAGTTCCACAGTTCTGAGTTAAGATTTGACTCTGGGTTAACTCATTGAAAATGAACTAAATTTAACTCGGGGTTAACCCTAACTCACGACCGCGGAACTGGGTCCATTTCGATCCATTTCGTACGGCGTTCTAGTCACCCTTTTTAAATCGGCAGATTTTGCGTAAGTACTTAAAATGGATGGTCCCTGTTTTCTTACGTTTCGGGAGGAACCCGTTTTCAGAGCTCATTTAACAAAGGGTTTCTCCAATACAGCTCTGTCGCGGGACTCGATATTAGGAAAATCTTACCGAATGATTTAATCGTCACCTCCGTCGTATTGTCGGCCGCTCCGACCATAGCCGTAGCTAGAACACCCAAACCGTTGCCTACGGCTACCCACGGTTTACTGGCAGGACTGAGCGCGTTCGACATCGCCGGCGCGTTGATCTTCATAGACAAATAGAAAAACAATTTCTTAATTCAACAAGAAGTTTTTTAGAGCTTCATGGAGAAGGGTAGGGTTCGAGGTGAGGTGGGGTGAGTTGAGGTGTGGTGAGGGGTGGGTTGAGGCGTGGTGAGGGGTGAGTTGAGTTGAGTGAGTTGAGGTGGTGAGTTGAGGTGTGGTGAGGGGTGAATTGAGGTGGGGTGAATTGAGGTAGGGTGAGTTGAGGTGGGGGTGAGTTGAGATGGGGTGAATTGAGGTACAGTGAGGGGGGGTTGTAGTGGGGAGAGAGCTTGTGGTGGGGGTACATTGAGGTGGGGTGAGGGGGTTATATTGCTCACCGCTCCGAATAAACTCTTCCCGTTGACCGTGTCAACGAATTGTTGCGCGATCTCCTCGGCAACGCGACTCTGGGCCTCCGCCGTACTCGCCCCCAGGTGCGGCGTACTCACGACCAGCGGGTGCTGCACCAGCTTCTGATTGGTCGGTGGTTCCTAAATTCAAATATGCGATCAGTAAAATACACCTTTTAAAATCCAACTTTTTTGCACATAAAAATTTCCTAAGATTCGATTCTTTTTTAAACTTACTAAAATTCAGATTTTTTTTTTTCACGAAAAAAACTTCCTAAAATTCGATTTATTTTTTCAAATTAGATTTTCAAATGAATTTTTTTCCAAAAGGCTCACCTCGATGAAGACGTCCAATGCAGCCCCTCCGCACTGTCCGGCATCCAGGGCGGGGATGAGAGCATCCTCGTCAATAATTCCACCTCGTGCCACGTTCACAACCCGTAAACCTTTCTTACATTTGGAGAAAACCTCTTTACCGATTAAATCTGTGCGAAATTGAAACATTTCAAATCAGTTCCCTTCAATCGCTTACAGGGTGGCGCTACTTTTATTAGACTCGCTTTTCTTCCGACTATTCCCTGTAATGCACGTTGTTTACCCTGACTGGATCTGCTAAGAATCCGATCAATTAACCCTTTCAGGGCGTCTACACCGCAGTGCGGTGTATAAATCAGTGATGGATTTTGCCAGTACACCGCACTGCGGTGTATTGATGTAATTAGTAATTTGTAATTATCTCTATTGAAAAATGGCAGAAAGTGTCAAACATAGTGAAATACTAGTAACTAACGATACACCGCACTGCGGTGTAGACGCACTATAGTGGTATTCCCATTGTTCAACACACTAGGGTGGAATTTTCTAGAATTTTCAAATTTTCTCCAGCACTATAGGGTATTAATTAGTCAGCACTGAAAGGGTTAACACAGTCAAATACGTAGGACATAGATAGAAACTGTTTTTTTAAGCACGATCCAGCAATCTCAACATTTATCGCTGAACTTTCCCCAATTTTAAGCTTTTTTAAAAAATCCCTGACTTTTTTAAGGAAAGAAATCCCCGACTTCCAGTTAAACGGCCACACTAGTGTCATAACTCATTTCAAAAAGAAATGTTTCAAGTTCACGCGATAGTATTCTTACTGCGGGTTTGCGGTATCAACGGGGTATGGACGGTCACGTAGTCGGCCTGGGGCCAGATCTCTTCCAGAGGGAGCCACTGTACGCCGAATTCGGCGCTTACTTCGCCGGGAATGATCGGGTCGAAACCAATCGTCTGAAACGCAGAACGAAAAACCGTTTCGAAAAAAAACTTACGAAAACCTTTCTGTAAATCGAATGCAAAAAATATTTCTCAAAAATTCCGGAAAAGGGTCATAACAAAAAATGACTTCGCCAGAATATGCTTTCATTCTTATGAATCATAGAAAATTTGTTAAGATCCTCGGCAGACCTTGCCCCGTCCTCCCTAGCCTCGCCCCGCAATAACTTACCCTCATTCCGAACGACTGCATTCGTAGCGCCACCTCTTTTCCGATTCGCCCGAGTCCGATAATCGCGAGCGTTTTACCCTGAACCTCGTTGCCCATGTATTTCTTGCGATCCCATTTTCCGGCTTGCATCGACGTGTGACCTTGGGGAATATGCCGACTCAAGGCGAGTATCATCGCACACGTGTGTTCAGCTGCACTGATAGTATTACCACCCGGAGTACTTGACATTGAAATTGAAGAAAAAATTTTTTTTTTTTCAAAAATGTCTCTCACAAAGTTAAACTCAAGATTTTTATTCAAAGGATTTAAACTCGATTTAGTTTTCTGCAATTAGTTCGCACGGGGTGATGACCACTTGTTAAAGAAACACGTCCCAAATTTCTTCCTTTTATAACAGACAATTTCCCGAGTGGATCTAAGGAATTTCTAGATTTAAAATGTTACAATTCATTCATTTTTTATTGAATCACGTATTTGTAAAGAAACGCGTGGTCAATAGCGAATTATTCGAATTCCAAGAGTTCTTCCAGATTTTTTTCTGATTCCCTGAGTTTTCCAGATCATTATCCACCAAAAAGGTGACCTTTTGTAAAGGGCATGTAAAGCCAATGAGCATATTACATAAGGATTTGAAGCTGAATGAATTATTACGGTATTAAAAATGTTTATTCGAAGATAAATGAGTTGGTAAAGTGAAAAGCAGATGAGAGCCCCTTGTAATCCAATAAATGAATGGTTTCTTTTTCAACTTACTTCATGACGATGACGCCTTTTTTCGTGGCTGTTTTCGTATCGATATTATCGACTCCGGTTCCCGCTCGTCCGATAATCTTTAGATTCGTCGCCGCGTCGAGAATTTCGCTCGTTACTTTCGTCGCCGACCGCACGATCAGACCATCGTAATTCTGCGCGCAGACGGACGGAAAGATTTAGAAATTTACGATAAGTTCTTTTTTCAAACAAGAATTGATTAGGCCCTATTATTTTCATGCAGGGTTAGTTTAACAAGGTTGATTCAGAGCTAGAATCAAAATTCTTTCATTTCTAAATCACATGAGCATTTTTGGCCCGGAATAATTGGTCACACGGGTGCCAAATGGGCCTAAGCCTGTTAGGCCTGGGCCAAATTCGGTCCGACCAAAAACGTCAGACCAGGCCCGAGCCAAATTTTAGCACCAGACAAATGATTGTTTGAATTGCAACTGGCACCGAAAATGATCCACTTAGCTTTGTTTGAGCATTGTTGAGTATTGAGTGAATGGTTTGCGTGTGAACGCGCTCTCTAATTAGGCACTGGCCAAATTTGGCCCAAGCCTGATCCGAGCCAATTTGGCCCGGGCCAAATCGTGTCCGTGCGATTTTACGCGCGCTAGCAATCCCAACACCTTGTTCCCTGACTATATAGTTTTTTACATATTCCCTGAATTTTTTAAAGGAAAAAAATTCCACGACTTTTACCTGATTCCCAGGTAGCCTCTCTTTCTGTATACAAATATACTCCATTAAACTATCTTAATTTTAAATTGGCGGAAATATTTTTGTACAAAAACTGAAGAGTTGCTTATCAATTTATATTGCCGAGTTGGTATAAAAAGATTTAGATATAGATTTTTTTACATTTTACTAATACAACTTAATAAATATTTGGTCAGTAAATTTTATGGAATTAATCGGGACAAATAGTTTCGCTGAATTGATAATCAAAATGTCTCGATAACCAGGCATTTTGATCGATTTAAAAATTGATAAGGCCTTACATGTTCGCTAGTTCGCTAAATGATGACAGCTTGGGATAGTTTACAATTTTACACCATAAGTTAGCTATCTGAATAATTAGCTATTTTATAAGTTAAGTTTTTAGGAAAACCAAAAAATGTTTGGGTAGGTGCATTTGAACTTCTTTTAAATTAATAATTACTGAAATTTATAAATAAGTTGATTATCAACTGATCACGGACACTTTTTTAATTCGAAGAATTTAATCATGCACTGCAGACATGCATAGTTAGTTGATAACTACCTTAATTTCGTCGATCAATTGCTGTTTTGACAATTTCGTATTTTTCACGACGTCGATTCCGTTTTGTTTTAGAATGTCCACGCATTTCGGGTCGACTTCGTCGCTAATTAACACGTTCTTAATTAAAACAGGCATCGCGTATTGAGTTTGTAGAGAGCGGGTGTGAATTCTGACGACACGCGTTAACATAGGCTGTCACCGCTTGAATAGACCACGAACACCGTCGACTACTGTGTTTGTACTGACAGCGCGGTGTGGCGGCGCTTTCAGCTGATTCACAAGCCCTGGCAGTCGAGGAAATTCAAATCTTTATTGGTCCGTTCCTTACATTGCGAATCAGATTTATAGGATTTCGAAGTGTAGTTTTTTTTGAAATAACACAATAAAAGTGTCTGAACTTTAAAGGAGTATTTATACCAGTTGTAGTTGAAGCGGGATTCGAATCCAACTTCGAAAGTTGGAGCTTACTGCGGCAGCGGACTCAAGGTCGCGTGGTCGTCAATTCAATTCAAGTTTAATTTATTTGGTACAATTTTTTCTGATTTTTTTATTATTTTGAAGTGCCCGTAAAGGTTTCTGCTGTAAGAATATCCATTTTAGAAACTGACAGTGGTCCGGTTGATTAATTGACCATCAGCGCAGGCTGTCAAAAAGCAGCTGCTGTCAAAAATTTGTCCGATGTGGAGTCAGTCATGACTGAGATGAATTCAGAAGCCGTAGTAGTAGTAGAAACAGCGGCGGCGGCTCCCGTCGCCACTCCAGTGATGACTACAACAGATCAGAGGAATTTCGCCGGTAGCAACGGCGAGCAATTTATTTCGCCGGGAATCTTCGAAACTTTTTCACAAACTCGAAACTTCGCGCAACTTTTACAACTGAAAATCTGGGAATTAGAAGGCGTCTCGTCGCAAAGGTTATGCGAAGAAGAACCTACACCGCACCAGGTTAGTATATAATTAGTATTGCTTATGAAAGAAGAGGTTGTCTTTTTTCCAACAAGGAAATCTTTTGAGAAAATATGAATGAATTGTATAGGCCCTAACATTAAAGTTAGTCAGTAACCTGTCTGTGGTTTAGTTTCATGATCAGATATTTTCACAAACCACAACTAATGTTGGTATAAGCCCATCCGATTATAAAAAGCTTACCACCAACGATTAGGTAACTAACTACATTAAAGTGAGTCCTGTACTTGGAAATTTCAGGCGTCACATAGATTTTTTATGTCTTTCTCATAATTTCAGGAGCAACCAAATATTGAAAAGAAAGAAGTAAAGAAGTGTATGTAAGTATTATACCAGTGTGTTTACTGAGATGTAGAAAAATATAACAAAAAAGTTAAAACTTTTGTTTTTCCCTTGCCTGCATGCCCAAGTGACAATATAACCCCTCCTGATCATGATAATTACACAGATGCTTGTATTTGAAATTTGGAGGTGAACTGTAGCTTAGATCAACCATCCATTATCCTACCAGGGATACTGGATGAACTAAGCTACAGTTCACCCCGAAACCATCTTCACCCGTCAAGGGATTTGAACCCACTACGCTAAAGCTGTTCCCCGAACCCCTTGACCTCACGAGTCGTTGGAGTCGTTACTAGCCGACCAGAATCCGGTCATACCAATCACAGCGCTTGTAACAAACCGTCAGTAGACTTCTGTTGGTTTTCCCGTTAAATTAACCAATCAGCGAACGTTTTACCGAACAAGGAAGTATTTCGCAAATCGATATATGACGTCACGCGCAACAGCGCCAGTAATGAAATCACGCTTCGTGAGGCCAAGGGGCTGGTGGAAGCGAGTTCGGGAGTGATACCGGACCCCTGGCAAGCGAGGATGCCCCGAAACTTCAAATATGAGCCCCTGACCCATCCCTGCTCCCATTGCCCCAAATTGAAACGTAAAATGTTTTGCTATTCTAATTTGTAGGCCTCCGCAGCATCAGCACAATCCGAAGCAAAGATTTCCGTTTCCGCGACTGTCGAAGATCAGCCTCGCCGAACAGCAAGAGTACCTGCATCTATTCCAGAAATACTCGCATTTCAATCCGGTACAACCGATGAAAAACGATCTCGCCGAAATAAAAAAACTACAGGTATCAAAATAACTAGTAGAATAGCCGGTACACTCAGACTGAAATAGTTTCATTTTTTGTTGCTTTTTATCATATTATCAAAATTAATTCAGAAACAATTTAGGCATATTCACTTTTTTCTGAGAAAATATTTTAAGTTAAAGTACCTTTTTTGGTAAACTATGGGTTAAAAAGGAAAAATCTCCCTCGTGGGTTTAGTGTTTCCAGCTGGACCCAGATCCACAGTTCACAGTTAGATTTGATTTTAGAGTTAAGATCCGTTGATTTCGAATGTTTTAACCGATATCTAAATCTTACCGGAGAAGTGTGGAACTGAATACTGACAATACTGACAAAGAAAGAATATTGCTGTAGGGTTATCTCTACAATTGTCCTTTTTGACACTTTTTGTTTAAATTAGTTAATGTTTTAGCCCTACAGTCACGGTCAATCTGTATTTTGAAACCCCCTCCCTTCCCCTGCCCCCAGCTTAGTGATGTTTAACTATTTTTGTAGGAACTTCAAGTAAAGATTGATGCGGAACGAGAAGATTTTCTGATATATTTAGAATACGTCGCCTACCATTCGGTTTCCGATTACAAATACATGCATCCCGACGCCAGCAGATACATAGAGGTAAAAAATCAAACCCGAATACCTTCATAGTCAAATACCTTCATTGTCAAATGTGGAGCAGTGTGGCTTAGTGGTAGAGTGCTCGCCCCCCAATCGGGAGGTTGTGTGTTCGAACCCCGGCTGTGCTGTAGTGTCCTTAGGCAAGTCATTAATTCACAATTGCTACTGGCTGACGACGCCTTGATCGCTCTGCAGCGTATCGGTGTTGCATCTCCCCAGGGAGAGTAAGAATGTACTGGATTGGTAACAGAAGCTGGGTAATAATTGAGTGACAGCGCTTTGAGCATTCATTGGAAAGGCGCTATATAAGCACTAATTATTATTATATTATTACCTTCCCAGTAAAATACCTTGAGATAAAAAATCAAATACATGTACAAGCACTAATTATTATAATATTATTACCTTCCCAGTAAAATACCTTGAGATAAAAATTCAAATACATGTACCTTCATTATCAAATACAGAGGTAAAAAATCAGATAGGCCTACATGTAACTTCACAGTCTGTTACTGAGAGTTTTACTCTTAGTCCTCTTGATTACTGACTAATTTGAGGCATTTTCAGTGAAACATTTCAACTCGTAACCAAGAGTGCTTTCCAGAATTTTCCAAAAAGTTGAATTTTACCCTTAGAATTCTTTCCCATGAATTCAGCTTAATTGAAAATCGAAGGTCTGAAAATGAAATAACCAGTACCGGTATTTTAAAACGTGAAATAAAGATGTTCTTTTCTTCTTAACGACAGGAATTGTTAGAATTTAAAGCATCATTAGTGAATCATTATCCGCAGTTGTATAGTTACTATGAGACTATACCGCTAGGAGTGTGCAGCGCGAAGGCTGCTCCGGTCATGAGTTACCTAGGCACATTGTTAGAAATTGTGAGTATCTCAGGACACAGTTTTTACATTCAAATATTTGGTTTAATTGCTTTTATCATCTTCATGTTATCAATGAAAACAATTGAAACTTAACTGTTTTAAGCTTTAAACCGGCTTTAAACCACTCCCTAAATCCCCCCAGGTCTCGGGGCCCTTTTCTTTAAGAGATAGTTAAAACCTGTACATTTGCCACTCAACCTCTCGATGATTGCAACCTTTCACATGTATTTCTTCATATCTAAAACCAAGGGTAGAACCCCATTGGAGGCCTTAAATTTGGCTGCTTTATCTGAGAAATGCCTTTTCTGTCCTACTGGGCCCAGTTTCACAAAAAAGTTTAACTCTTAAATCGATTTAATTCCTTCGTTAATTCAGTTTATCTTAAATCGTTGAGGCCTTAATCCTTATTGTGAAACTGGGCCCTGGAGCCCCGGCCTTCAATTTTTCCTAGATCAGCCCTGCACTTGGATTCTGAACTCGGGAAAAAATTTCAATTTTCTCGCTGTTATTTCTAGGGTTCGACGCGGAGAGTGAATTTACCGAATTTACGCTCGTTCACACAGCGACCGAAAGCGATTATTAAATACAGTCAACTCGCCGGCCGATTCCCGATTAAACGAAAACCGACCGATCAGAAAAACCCCAAGTGGAACAAACCGGTAAAAATATCTCACGGGGAATTAGGGAACCACATGAAAAAATGTGTCGATTGCAAAGAAAATTAGTGAATTATTTGGCTTAGATAAAACCGATATCAACTAAAAAAGAACTCCACGCGAATTTGACAAATTTTACCAAAAACCTGGAAAACTTAGGGAATTCGGATAATGCTATTGACCACATGTTTCTTGATCAGTGCATGATTCAATGAAAAATGAATTGTAACATTTTAAACCTAGGACTTTCTCTGATTCACTCAGGGGGAGCCTGTGTATTCACTGGGAGGGGCCAGTTGCTCAAAAGATGGTTAAAGATAACCGGCCGTTAAATACCATAGTAACACTGAAATTTTAATTGTCACCATATCAACTATCCACTGGTTAACTCTAACCAACTTTTGAGCAACCGGCCACAGGGGATTTGTAAATTGGCTGAAAGTGGCGCCACCTCGAATACGTTTTGCCTCGTATTTGCTTCAGGTTTGTAGCGACGATCAGAACGCGGAACGATTGGCGATAAAATACGACGCTCAAATCGTCGTCAGTTCGAGTACGTTGAAATGTTTAGTCGATAATCACAGTTCGATGAAGGACAATCACAACTGGGAAATACCTGTCGTCGTTAAAACATACGACGTTTACAGTGAGTTCTATTTCACTCAAACCTTCGTTCCCATATTAACTAGCTCCATATGGTCAGCCGTTGTTTAAGAACCGATTAGGACACAGTTTGTTACCCTTTCAGTGGTGACTTATCAATATCCTGAAGTGCTGGAGATGATTTGAAAATTTTGAAAAATTTCACCCCCAGTGCAGTGTATAACGGGCACATCGCTACAGTGCATCTACTATTACTATGTTTGACAGGTGCTGCCATCTTAATCTATAGTTATAAACTAATTACTAATTATACCAATACATTGCAATGCGGTGTACTAGCAAAATCCATCACTACTAAATTATACACCGCACTGCGATGTAGAGGCACTGAAACGGTCAAGTTGAGCTCATTGTTTATCTACAGTCCATAAAGTATGTGTAAGATATGATTTTGAATGTAGATTTCTTATGAACGGGATGAATTTCATCGATGTCCCCAAATCATCAAGATTAAGCATGCTCTACTGTCGCCTAAGCTATCATCGCTAATGAGGTTGTTTTTATGTTTTCGGTTCAGTTGAAGGCAAAACGGTTAAAAAGAAAGTCGTTTATCTCGATAAACCGTTCTATTACGACGAATTGACGGCGAAACGTAAAAATACGAAATTCTTCAAGAAATCCGCGAGATATTTCATGACTCAAACGACGCCGGCGTCGAAAACCGGCAACAACAAAGGCAAATCACCACCGATGAAAGCGGGCTTCAAATCATCAGTTAACCAGCAGACGACACTAATCAAGTTCGAGAAGGCAACTACATATCGTTATAAAGATTTCGATAGCGTTGAAGCTACTCCGGTGTCGAGTCCGGCGCCCGCTGCGGCGGATATCGTCAAGGTTAGAGACGAAACCGAGGCGAAGTCCGCAGCCATATTCGCTATTTCCGGTGAAGATATCGATAATCTGGAAACGTTCGGTAATATCGACGATAAAACGATCGAACTATCAAAATCTAAATATCTACATCATCGCGAAGTCGATGTTATTGGTTTGGATGAAAGGTCGGTCGGGAAGCTGGAAAATGTTGATGAAGCTGTTGATTCAAGAGATGATGCCTGGCTCGACGAGATGAAAGAGATGGGCGCTAAGCAGACGGGCGGAGGTCGTAAGAAGATCGTTGCCGCGGTTGAGAATACGCCGTCTGCGGTCAAGGAAGGTATTCGAGTAACGAGACGTTCAATGCAGATGAAGAATGACGTCGATGAAGGGAAGAGAATTACGACGAGACAATCAAGGAAAGTTGATGAGCAGGTGGAAGAGGGCCCCGTTGCTGGAGTTGCGTCTGTGAATATTGAAGGTGGCGGTAAAAGGAAAAGAGGCCGTCCGAGGAAAAGCGATGTTTTGCTTGCTGTGAAGAAGGAAGTGCTGCAGGTAAATACTGAGGACGTTCCAGAAACAGCTGCTCATAAAAATGTGAATTTGGATGATTTAGAAGAAGCTAAGGATGAAGTGATTGAAGATTCGATTGAAAGTAAAAAGACTGGAAGTGATAAGAAAAGGCGTTTGAAAGGTCCTGCTGGAAATTCGGAAACGGAGCTCGGTGGAGCGGAGATGAAAGTTGATGGCGGTGAATGTCGAATGACTCGAGCTCGGAAATCTTTGGCTGACGAGAAAGACGTGCAGCGCACTCGTTCCGGGCGACGTCTGCCGCTGCTGCCGTCGGGGACGAGTCCGTCTGCAACGACGATGGTTAAAACACGAGGAGGAAAACGCTCGATCGAAGATGAGAATATCGTCGAAACCGACGCGAATAAACCGAAAATAACGAAGAAGGATATTGATGGTGATGATGAGAGTGAAGAGAAAAGACAAGAGAAAGAAGCGCATTCAGTTGAAAAGAGGGAGAATGTCGGTGACGATGATAAGATTGAAGAGAAAAGACTAGAGGAAGAAGCGAATTCAGTTAGAAATGAGGATATTGGTGATGGTGATGATGATGAAGATGAGAGTGAAGAGAAAACACAGGAGGAAGAAGCTAATTCACTTCAAAAGGAGGAGGATTTGATCGAGCAGATAACTGGAAAGGAGCAAAAAGGAGCTGAAAGTGTTGTAGAGGAGCTTCCTGAAATTGAAGAAACACCTAATGAAATGAGTCAAGAAGCTGTAGTCGCAAATCAGGACGTGTCTGAACAAAAGTCGGTTGAAAACAGGGAGGAACCAGCGATGAAAACTACCGAATCGGAAAACGCCTCAAAACACAATGATATTCCTTTGAAAGAGGTGAAAATTACCAAAAAGAAGGACACAAAATCGTTGATGAGTAATTTATTCGGCGATGATGATGAAAGCGAAGATGAAGTCGGGATGGAGATCGTTGCGAATGTTGACGACGCCGCAGCGATACCGCGACGTCGGATATCCCCGAGCAGACGTAAAGTCGTAACCGCGAGCACCTCCGCGCCGTCGGAGACCATCCCCGACCCGGTCGTTAAAAAAGCGAAGAAGAACAAGAGTAGTTTTAATATATCGGAAGCTCTCGGCGCAGTGAAACAGCCGCTGCCCGCGGGTAAACGAGAAGAGATGAAGAAGACAGAGGGATCGACGTTTGATGATATAATGAACATGCAAACACAGTTCTTAAAGTCGAATACGCCGAAAACAAAACCTCACCAAACAGGTCGGTAGTATCTATACAGGATGGCCACTGACCTGGAAAACTCAGGGAATCATTGAAATCTAAAAAGATTCAAGGAAACTCTGACAAATACTACCAAAAACCCGGAAGATTTGGCAAAAAACCTTTAAAACCCAGGGGATTTGAATAATGTAGTTGACCACACGTTTCTTGTTTCCTATCAATACTTGATTGATAAAAATGAAAAGTTATAACATTTTAAATCAAGAAATTCCTCAGATTCATTCAGGTAAAACTAAATGGGTGGAAAGTGGCCAGCCTGAACATATATGAGATTGTTTCATGATTGAAATCCGTCCTGGTCTGAGTCTGAGTGAACATTCTATTGCAATATTCGTTGTAGGCAGCGGTGCTCGTAAAGAAGACCCATCACAGTTCCTCGACACCGATCAGTTCAACGTAACGTACGGATTGTGGAGTTTTGGAGAACATCGTTTAATCGTACGCTGTCAGCTTCACGGCTGCTTACACGATAGCAATAATACACTTATTGTACGTATCCCCCTATGACATCATCGCATTGTTTAGAACACCTCCATAAATCCCCCTGTGACGTCATTAAATTGATCTATAGACACTACCCCCCCCAAAAAAGTGATCTTTAGACACTTCCAGAAAAGACGTCTGCCTCCATAAATCGCCCTATGATGTCATCAAATTGATCTATAGAAACTTCTAGAAATATGGCTACCTCCATAAATCCCCTTATGACATCATCATTGATTCTATTTTTAGAATGTTCCAGTGTATATAATTCCTAAGATGGAATACCAGCCGATGTTCGGGATGGAAGTTTTATCAGTCGGTGACGTGGCAAGAACTTGGATGTCTTCGTTCATACGACAAAACTGTCAAATTATCAGACGTGAGTGAAACTGATGCAGATCTAGGAGTCCTTGAAGAGGGCTTGAAATTGGAATGGGCACTTCATGTGAAAATGGCAGATTTGGAAATGCTAGGGCTACAAGGGGGAAAAGTTGGTAGGGGGTTCTGGGGTCCCTTCCACAGAAAATTTAGGACAAAGAGGGGCCTTTTTGGATTTTCTTTGCGCAAACAATTCCAGACTCAAAATCCATTTTTGAGTTAATTCAGCTCAAGTCATGTCTATACATGTTGGAATGTTTGTATTTTCAGCTCGCGTGAATGCATTCAATCACGATATCATGACAGTTGAACAAGTCGACCCTGCTAGAATTATTCCACCTCAATCAAATTTCAAGTACGTAGCCTGCTTTTCAGATGTC
Source organism: Tubulanus polymorphus (assembly GCF_964204645.1). NCBI lineage: Eukaryota > Metazoa > Nemertea > Palaeonemertea > Tubulaniformes > Tubulanidae > Tubulanus > Tubulanus polymorphus. The sequence goes on from NC_134034.1 coordinate 11,367,893, forward strand.
ATTGTCAGGTCGATTGGGTTTGAAACTGAATTGTCCAGTTTACAGCAAACGTTCCACTATTCATGGAATCTGTTCTATTTCAGGCCGGATAAATACATGAACGTCATTCATCATATTTTGGAATCAGTTTCCAGGTAAATCATTTAAGAAAAAACACTGAAATTGTTGTCTCAAGTGGTAATAATATTTCTGTGGTCTAAATCGAGCATTTTTCGCTCTGTTAACCGACAGTTTTAACCAGAAATAATAGAGTTGTGCAGTAACGGATTGGTACATAGTTGGTAAAAAAATTGTTCTCAATTTATTTTTCAGATTGTCCGAAGGTTATTATCTGTTGAAACACGATAAAGGTGACATCAACTGTCGTCTGCTGGCGCATTCCACGCATGAACAATCCAGGTAAATACTCACCTACCAGTGCAGGATTCGGTTTCGTGAAAATATTTGAGCTTAAAACGGTTGAGTTGGAATCGTTGCTCGCGTTGAACAAATATTGGGAAGCAATTAAATCAAAAGTTTTAGGTTTTCCATGGAACTGGGCCCAGGCCTTGATTTTGGCGATATCCCGGAAACTCTTTTGATTTGAGCAAACAACTCCTTCAATTTTGAGAAATAGGAATGTTTGTCTTGTTTCTAGTTGTACAATAAACTATGCCTAAATCAGTACGGTTGTAGTTTTTTATCGCCCGATTAGGCGGATGCCAAATTAGAATCAGAGTTTAGGTAGTGTCAAGGATAAAAGTTTGCTTACAAACCACCAATTAATGGTTTTACCAAGATAAGCAGTAGCGATTTAGTAGGAGTCTTACAGTACCGGTAATTGGGATATGTTAGTGATGCAGACGTTTCCTTGTAAACTGCTTATATCCAGGAACGACCGATCTGTAGGGACCCTGAATTCTGTAGGGCTCATGTTTTACTGTTAATCGTATGACTTTTCAGGAACACGTACGATTTCCACAAGAACATTTCGACGTCGGCGAATAAATTATCTGAGAAATACGTCGAGTGGCTCCCGATCGACGTGAACTTCGTGACGTGTTATCATCGGAAGTTTAATCGCGTTCCGGCGACGTTCGATCCAGAAGGTGCGTTACATTCAACCCTCGATTATCTGCGGAAATTCCCAATTTCAGAAATACAGTCGATTAGATAATAGATTTAGTTCCACGGTTGTCAGTTAGCTCACTGTGAACTCAGGATCCAGTTCCACAGTTGTGAGTTACAGTTTACTGGAAACTCAAGATCCTGTTCCACAGTTGCCAGCTAGTTAGGATCCACAGTTCCACAGTTGTTAGTTAGCTAGCTCACTGTAAACTCAGGATCCAATTCCACAGTGTGAGCCAGAGTAAACATTGAGTGAATTAGAGTTCAAACTTAGTTCATTTTCAATGACTTAAGTCTCTCAACTGACACCGAAACTACTCAGGGCATTGAATTTCTGAACGTTTTTATAAAGCCCTTTTAGATTACATGAACTATGTAATTTATGGGGTACCGGTACGGTGGTGGCAGATCTTGAGCCCTAATCCCGCTAAGAGGGGACTTCGATTAGAAATCATGAACCCAGATTATTGGCTATGGGATCCTGTAATGGAAAGTTCTGCTACATTTTGTTGCAGGTTTCACAACTCATGGGAAAAGTGGATTCCACTCTTATCAACCGCAGCAACAGCAACAAGTGGGCAAAAATAAAAAGAAGAAAAACAAAAAGAAGAACAAGAAGAAATCCAATTGATCTGAGCCTGTCTGTTCCGGGGGAGTGAGGTGCGTCTGTTCACAGGGGTCTTTTTCTAGTCATATTTCAGTTTGCGATCTGCGTTTATATTTTTCTGTAAATTTCGTAATAAAACGTGATACGTTTAAATAAAGACATCTCATACATTTCATTTCTGAAGAGAGATTCAATGGTAAATTTCCCGATATCCGCGGGTTTCAAAGTTACCCCTGGGGGTAAATAGTAAATCCTCAATCCGGGCCTGGATTATTAGACTGGGAATGAAAGTTACCCAGGAATTCCACTGTCCACAGGAATCTCATTAAATATGCGCATATTTCTTTCTAATTACCCGCACATCTATGAACTCGGCCCCTATAAAGAAGAGTGACGCATGCAAATTGACTACAAAAAAATTTATTCAAAAATGTATATCATATCCTATTTTTTGGTGAATAATAAAATATTCTACCCACCTGAAATTAATGAAGTTTTTCAACTTTTGCATAGAATCAATTATAAAATCTCATAAATGAGGGAAAAATGAGGTTGAACTAAAAATAATGCAACCTCAGTTTCTGCGATTTTTCCCCCAATAAAAAAGCACCAAGCGTAACAATAGATATCGTTTAGAGTCTACATCAGTCGAACAAACAAGGCTGGCTGCCAACCTCTGAAAAGTGTTATTAGCAACAATTCAGTAACATTTGATTGAAATATGAAAGAAAATGTTCAAATTAATCAGTTATGAAGGAGGGTAGACCCTCGGTAACATGTTTAATATTTCTGTTCAAATTAATCGGTAATCAACAGTAAGACCCTCAGTAACATCTTTCATATTTCTGTTCAAATTAATCAGTAATCAACAGTAAGACTCTCAGCAACATCTTTCATATTTCTGTTCAAATTAATCAGTAATCAACAGTAAGACCCTAAGTAACATCTTTCATATTTCTGTTCAAATTAATCAGTTATGAAGGAGGGTAGACCCTCGGTAACATCTTTCATATTTCTGTTCAAATTAATCAGTAATCAACAGTAAGATTCTCAGTAACATCTTTCATATTTCTATTCAAATTAATCAGTAATCAACAGTAAGACCCTCAGTAACATCTTTCATATTTCTGTTCAAATTAATCAGTAATCAACAGTAAGACTCTCAGCAACATCTTTCATATTTCTGTTCAAATTAATCAGTAATCAACAGTAAGACCCTCTGTAACATCTTTCATATTTCTGTTCAAATTAATCAGTTATGAAGGAGGGTAGACCTTCAGTAACATCTTTCATATTTCTGTTCAAATTAATCAGTAATCAACAGTAAGACCCTCAGTAACATCTTTCATATTTCTGTTCAAATTAATCAGTAATCAACAGTAAGACCCTCGGTAACATCTTTCATATTTCTGTTCAAATTAATCAGTTATGAAGGAGGGTAGACCCTCGGTAACATCTTTCATATTTCTGTTCAAATTAATCAGTAATCAACAATAAGACCCTAAGTAACATCTTTCATATTTCTGTTCAAATTAATCAGTTATGAAGGAGGGTAGACCCTCGGTAACATCTTTCATATTTCTGTTCAAATTAATCAGTAATCAACAGTAAGATTCTCAGTAACATCTTTCATATTTCTATTCAAATTAATCAGTAATCAACAGTAAGACCCTCAGTAACATCTTTCATATTTCTGTTCAAATTAATCAGTAATCAACAATAAGACCCTAAGTAACATCTTTCATATTTCTGTTCAAATTAATCAGTTATGAAGGAGGGTAGACCCTCGGTAACATCTTTCATATTTCTGTTCAAATTAATCAGTAATCAACAATAAGACCCTAAGTAACATCTTTCATATTTCTGTTCAAATTAATCAGTTATGAAGGAGGGTAGACCCTCGGTAACATCTTTCATATTTCTGTTCAAATTAATCAGTAATCAACAGTAAGACCCTCGGTAACATCTTTCATATTTCTGTTCAAATTAATCAGTAATCAACAATAAGACCCTAAGTAACATCTTTCATATTTCTGTTCAAATTAATCAGTTATGAAGGAGGGTAGACCCTCGGTAACATCTTTCATATTTCTGTTCAAATTAATCAGTAATCAACAGTAAGACCCTAAGTAACATCTTTCATATTTCTGTTCAAATTAATCAGTTATGAAGGAGGGTAGACCCTCGGTAACATCTTTCATATTTCTGTTCAAATTAATCAGTAATCAACAATAAGACCCTAAGTAACATCTTTCATATTTCTGTTCAAATTAATCAGTTATGAAGGAGGGTAGACCCTCGGTAACATCTTTCATATTTCTGTTCAAATTAATCAGTAATCAACAGTAAGATTCTCAGTAACATCTTTCATATTTCTATTCAAATTATTCAGTAATCAACAGTAAGACCCTCAGTAACATCTTTCATATTTCTGTTCAAATTAATCAGTAATCAACAATAAGACCCTAAGTAACATCTTTCATATTTCTGTTCAAATTAATCAGTTATGAAGGAGGGTAGACCCTCGGTAACATCTTTCATATTTCTGTTCAAATTAATCAGTAATCAACAGTAAGACTCTCAGCAACATCTTTCATATTTCTGTTCAAATTAATCAGTAATCCTCAGTAAGACCCTCAGTAACGTCCTTTATATTTCAGTTCAAATTAATCAGTAATCAACAGTAAGACCCTCAGTAACATCAGTAGCAAATACTGAAAATCAGGAACAGTTGGCAGCTCTAAGTTCAGTTACGTACAGCAACCGAAGCGCCACCTATTAATCTCCATATAACCGCAGATCGACCATTCGTCTTTTTCTGGGTCGTATTTCTCGACGGAATTCATGTGACTGATGTCGTTATAACCGGCGAGGGCGTACAGACACCCGCGAACCGTTACGAGTCCGAGTCCGCTACGCTGCAGTTCCATACACGCTATCAGAGTCCATTGATCGGTCGTCGGGCAATAACGCTCAGCAGACGTAACACTATAAAACAACAAATATCATCCTTAATCATCAGATCTAGCACGGGGCTGCACCACTGATCTGGAAAACCAGGAAACTCGGAGGAATTTGACCAATTTTACCAAAAACCTGGAAAACTCAGGGGAATTCAGATAACGCAATTGACCACGTGGTTCTTTATCAGAACACGATTCAATGAAAAGTGAATGAATTGTAACATTTTAAACCTATGAATAAAGAGACAAGTACTATATTATATAGGTTAACTAGTTTATTTGACGCACGAGCTTTCGCTACAAATGTATGGTAGCTTCGTCATTCACCTGATGAAGCTTCTTAGCAGCGAAAGCTTGTGCATCAAATAAATAATTAACCTTTAAGCCTAGCGCACATCGACACTGCGATTGGAGACAACTAGTTGCTACCGAACGATTACCCCGCGCACATCGAAATCTAGTTACAACCGGTCAGTTGCAGCAACTGCGTGGCGCGTGTCGATCGTCGAGATCCAGAGCGCGCACATCGACAGATATGACTGCGATTGAGTACAACCAGTTGCTCAAAAGTAGAACATGGGCAACTGGCTGGAACTGGAGATAGATCGACGCTTACCAATCGTAAGCTCGCTCACATCGACACATTCAAGCAACTGATCGTATCCAGCCAGTTCCTCTCATGCGCCGAAAACTGCCTTGCAACTAGTTGTCTCCAATCGCAGTGTCGATGTGCGCTAGGCTTTATATTACTACTTGTCTCGTTATTCATTCTAAAACCCGGTTACTCTACGAATTTTAAACCTGGAAATTTTCTAATCAGATTTTCACTTCTACTCGAAGCCTTTCAACTGCTTCGTAAGCCGACTGTCCGCGTCTTACCTGATGTCATTATCCATCCCGCCGACCGCGTAGATGTAATTCTTACACACAGTAACACTTAACATACAACGCCGTACGTGCATATCACTGATTAAACTCCATTTCTCGTCCTGAAAAATATCAACGAAAAAATACAATAAACCTCGCCTTATTCGGGGGTAAGACGACCAACTCGGAACATAAAAATGCCATTTTCTGATTTCTCGACGTATTTTTCCGGTCTAACTTTTGAACGATTGTCAAGTGTTTGGTTGTAGTATTAATCGCTAACCTTTAAATCATATTTTTCAGCCGATTTTAAATCGGTTATTCCGTCGTAGCCACCGATCACGTAGATATAATTATCCAAACAAGTAGCGTCTGCCATACTCCTCGAAATTAACATATCTGCGAAAATAACAGACGACTTAGACCAATAGATCAGCTTTCTGACTTTCCCTGCTATAGCGGGATTTGAACTCTTTACCTGAAACTTTTTTCCACGTGTTTTCATCGGGGTCGTAACGTTCGACCGAACGAACCGAACTGTAGTCGTTATAACCGCCGAACGCGTAGACGCCGTCTTCTGCTGCAACCACGGCAACGCTACTACGACATTCCGACATCGGAGACTTCTGCTTCCAAACTTTCGTCTGAAATAATTGAGGAGTACAATAGATGTTGGGACAATGGTTTTCTGGTCTCATAGGGCCAGTTGCACAGTCATCGCTTAGATGTAAGACCAGTCTTAGCTCATTTTGGGTTCTATAGCTTATCTAACAACTTAAAACCAGTCTAAGCTCAATTTAGCTCCAAAGCCAATCTAACAACTTAAGACCAGTCTAAGCTGATTTTAGCTCTAAAGCCAATCTAACAACTTAAAACCAGTCTAAGCTAATTTTAGCTCTAAAGCCAATCTAACAACTTAAGACCAGTCTAAGCTGATTTTGGTTCTATAGACAATCTAACAATTTAAGACCGGTCTAAGCTCTGTCTTGCTTCTATAGACAATAACAACTTAAGGCTAGCCTTAAGATTAAAGACAATATCTACGAATTGAGGGTAGACCTTCAACATGTTCATCTGACCGCGGTCCAGAACTGCATCCGTATTTTACCTTTAAGTTGAGGACGTGAAGAGTATTCAAAGCGTGCGACGACCAACCACCGACTATGTATAAATCATCGCCGATAGTAGTAATACCCGGTCCGCGGCACGGCGCTGGAAGACTCGGCATTTTACTCCATTCACCTGTGCCCGGTTTATACACCTCAATACTGTCTAAAAACTGTCGCCCCGGGGAGCGCTCTCCACCTGAAATAAATAAATTCTTTAAATGATTCGTTACTTTATCCGGTTATAAGTGAGCAGCGAAAGGGTTGTTTTACAGGACTCAAACAGGGCGTTTCCCTGACATGGGCGTTGTTTTCCCTGACTTGATCTGCTAAGAATTAACACAGTCAAATGTGTAAAACATTGACGGAAAACATTGACGGAAACTGTTTGATTTTAGGCGCGATCAACAAATTTCCCTGAATTATCCCTGATTTTTAGCTTTTTTTATAAAATTCCCTGACTTTTCCCTGATTTCCAGGTAATGGGCCACCCATTTCATCCAGAGTGGGCAGTGAAAGGATTGTTTTACGGGATTCATTTTCGATGAGAGTTAAATCCTCACTCACTGCAGAACTCGATCCACACTTGATGTCTTACCGACTATGTAAATATATTCCTTCTCCATGAATGATTGTCTGGGACGTGACCTCAGAACGGACGGGTTACACTGATGAGGCAGTAAATCGGGATGAAACTCTTTCGACTGATACTGATAGGCCTCCTAAAAAAAAAAACAGAACAGATACAGACAAGCGGCCTCAGAAACTCTCAGTGGGATAAGGCGTGACACTGATGCATTCACTAGATCGAGTCCTGCTGGCGGTTTGCAGTGTGTCGGCAGCACTCCGGGGAGCCACTTTGATATGACTTGCTTTTCCGGGACTATTCCCTGACATGTGAGTATTTTCCCTTGACTTGATTAGCTTAGCTTAGAATCCAATCAATTAACACAGTCAAATATATGGAAACTGTTTGATTTTATGCGCAATCTAGCAATCGCAACAAATTTCCCTGTACTGACTATTCCCTAACTTTTAGAATGAAATTTCCCTGACTCAAGGAAGAAAATTCCCAGACTTTCCCTCCTTGACAGGTTAGTGGCCAGCCTGGCACTTCAAAGATGGCAAAATGAAATTCAGATGGCAAAAAGATCTGATCAGATTCAGATGTTTGAAACTTGATCTGTTGGTCATGAGTTAACTGTAAGTAAAAAGTTACCTTGACAAATGACAGACAATCCTCTCTTGATTTCAGTAATTCATGCTGCGCGACCGTCTGCTTCAGAAACGACCAGCTGACGAGCGGCAGACGTATATACTCGAGAATCTTCACCAGACGATCTCCGCGCGACGCCTCGTCGAACGCGACCCATTTCACGACCGCGTTGAACACCGATTCCTCGCGACGCACGTTCAAACGATCGCTGCCGATCAACTCGATCAGTTCGTCGTCCGTCTGCTCGTCGAACTCGTCGTGACGGACGACGTCGCCGAAGTTAACGAGCGCGTATGTCGTCGCCGCCGCTCGCAACTCGTCGAGGTGGTACGCGTCGGCGAACCGACGAATACCGATGCAATTCTCCGCGTTCAGATACGTCGCGAGCGCGCGCGTGCACATCTCGGTCAACGCCGTTATCTGCAGCATCGACGCCGCCGATAACAAACTCTGGATATTCTCGGGCGTGATGCTCGCGCGTGCCGTGTACGCGTATTCGACGATCTCGTACATCGCGTCGTCTTCGATGCCACGTATTCGCACGACGTCGCGTTGACTCTCCGACAGACCGCCAGCGAACATTCCCTCGAAGTACGCGCTCGACGCGCACAGAACCGTGCGATGAGCTTCGTACCGCTGGCCGGAGTCGGTTTCGAGCGCGACGTCACAGAACAGACCGCTCCTTCGGAACTGGTGACACTTTTCGAGTAAACGAACTCCGTGATTCGAGCGGCGTGTCTCCAATGTGTCGTCATCCATGACTGAAAAAAATTCTAAATATTTACATATTGCAAAATGGATGAAATAATAACATCATAACAGGGTCCCCTACAGATCAGTCATTGTTGGATTAAAGGAGTTTTAAAACAGAAAATTTCATATTTCAAAGAAGCGTCTGCATCACTTTTATATCCCAATTACAGCAGACTCCACTTAAATCAGTACTGTTTATTTCGGTAAACCATTAATTCAGCGGTTTTGTCAGCAAAATATATATCCTACTACATGAATTTGGTTTCTAAGTCGGCAAACACAAATCCAGGTCCCAACTGCACCGATTTAGGCGTAGTTTTACGCTACAATACAAACAAGACAAAAATTTCTAATTGCCTTTTTCTCAAAATTGAAGTAGTTTTAAAGGAGATTTGGGCATTTTGTTCGAATTAAATGAGTAATTAGCACCTTCAAAAGCATTTTCTGTTTGGAAGGAGTTTCTTTAAGGATTGAATCAAGGAGTCGACGTAGGGACCCTGTCATCATAAGTCTACAGTCAAACATTGTTTCTTTATTCGTCTAACACTGTATTCAAGGATTGCTAAAAGAGCCTCAATTTTTCGTGGGATTAAATCAGGTTTAACAATATAAAATAGAATTTGAAAAGTAACTAACTTTTTTAGGAAAATTTTTAACTGCAATCAATCTTAGTCACCTGGGCCTGGTTTCATAGACTAAGCATCAAAGTTATCCCTAGGGGTAAATCGTTGATCTGGGTGACAACCACCATAGTAACAATGAGAAACCATGGTTATAACTGACAAATTTCAAACTGTTCCCAGGGACTATTTTTCTTCCACCTCTATGAAACCCAGCCCTGGAGATTTGAACTTGATATATATTCTCCAAGGGTTTTAAATAAACTATTTTTCAACTCATGTTTATCTTATAGGCTACTGATGTATCGGTCCCAACAAATGATCTGAGTTATCAAGATTAAAGAAAACGTCTTTACGATCTTAAATTAACATCAAACCCTTTTTTCAGCGACAATTTGTCTCAGAATTTAAGCTAAATATTTTTTTTTCTTTACCTGGCAGGACAGATGATTCTGATGTTGTCGTCCCAGTCAAAATCTTACCGATTAAGAAAGACATACTTTCCATAGATCTTAGCTTTTATAACACGAGCTTTGGACTTTGAACCATCATTCACTGGAAAACAGTCGGATAACAACTAATAAATACAATGTTACTAGTCTAGAGACATCATAATTCTTGCGAGTCTAAGGTGGTGGGGAGGGGAACTTCACGACAAACTAGGATAAAATATGATTTCATTATGTATAATTTTCTCTAAAAATAAGAGGATATAGGTATCCTCGCGTCCAAAAAGTCAAACCTAACGACAGCTAGATCATGGTTCATCGGGGTCATCAATCAATATTCTTTTTGCAATTCAAAATTCTGTCATCTTTTTTAGATAAGATTGTATATAAACTAGGTCGAGGAGATCTAAGTTCGTGTGGGTTTAGACTAATTGAAATTGTCTGGGATTCTTTAAGGGGTCACAATGTTTGATATCCAGGGTCCGATCTAAGCACAAGTCCAATTGCCCGAGGTATATTTTTATTAAGGCAAGTAGGTTATCATTATCACTTGTCCACAGGGCTAGAGCATTTTTATGTCTCAAAGTTTTTTCCCAATCGATACATTGAATGATTGCGCAACCAATCAGACTGCTTGTGTAGCGAAATTTCACATGCTTCTTGACCCTGATATCGGATCAGAACTCATACCCTATTCACGTGTCCATACGTTACTACTTTATATAACATCTATCTTTCTAGTTCAATTATTTCAATCAAAGCTTTATTTCCTCCCGTCTGAGATTGAAGATTTTGCAGCATGAATTAGATATCAAAATATGCAATATAGAATCACAATACGAACATCTTTACTTTTAATGAAAAGAAAAAACCAACGTTTGGTTTTTCGAATTTTTTTCTTAGCAATATGTTGAGAAACTGAGGGTACAAGCAAGTTACCCCCCCCCCTCCCCCAGTGAAACTTCATATGGGGTACAACTTGACCAGGTTGTTGACTATCATTAATTGATGATCTGATCAGACAGATTAGATTTGATTTAGTTCACTAGGCCTAAAAGATCTAGATAACCCATACTTATTATGCATATTATTATGTAATAATAATTATTATTATGTAATTCTCATAGCAAATTTATCATAATATCACGTGTTATCATTATTTACTATCACAAAAGGCTTGAAGCCTCTCAGTAAATTGATATTCCTTATGAAGAAGGTACTTTAAGAGAGGCCTAGGCGTAGGCTACCTCTCTTATATTCGATTAACAAAATTCTAGACTTAACATTCAAAAGCCAAGATTACAGTGACCAATATTAGACTTTCCCACGGAGTCCTATGCATTGCACATGTTCCAGAGAAAATCTGACACTGAGAACTCCTTGGCCTAGTGAAGCAGAAGGTCTTAGCTAGCCTTTAGGAGCTAATTTAAATCCATCCATCACTTGGCATCACAATGATTCTCAAATAAGCATTGAGTTCACTCAAATGCGTCTACCTCTTAGGCTCCCGAGTCTGACAGAGAACTTGACTTTTTGGACTTGACTTCTTCGATTTCCTCCGGACTCGTCCTTGGCGAACAACAAAAATTAATTCGTTCTTCAACTTCTTTAATCTTCCTCCTTATCAATCAATAGTCTGAACATCGATCGCTAATACTCGAGCGACCCTGGGCATACCTTATTTTTTTCCCTGGCTGGGACATGACCATTACTGACAATGACCGGCGTATGACAGGGCCGCGGGCGATCATTTCTGGCACCGTTACTCGAGCCGCATGATGGGCGCTGACATGTTTTGGTCATGTGACCTGGCCAGATGATCATGTGATCAAATTTAAAGCATCTTTCCATTTGCAGTAAATTGGGGAAAATGGATTGAGAGAAGGGGAAGCCGAGAAGGTGAAAGTGAAAGCAAGCAAGTGCTTGCGGGAATTTGAGAGGGCTAAGACTGGTTGCCTGTCCAATTCTGTGTCACAGAGACCGCCAACCAGTCCACACTGGGCGCTGACATGTTTTGATCATGTGATCTGCGTTGGAAGTAGGGGTGTCGTGTATTGTCAATTGTCGATATCCCTGATGTCTAATGAAATGACGTGGCCGGTGTGACGTCACTTCTATGTCGGCCATTTTGTTTCTCAGTACAGAGCGGTTTACTCAGTTTGCAGGTCAGTATCGGAAGCTTTTTCTCGATTTTATGCTCGAAAACGGCGTCGAATTCGGCTTTAAATACGTTCAACCAGAGCCGTAGACTCCGGTTTTATTCACACCGTCGACATTCAACCGTTAATCGTCGAGATTTCGACGTTTAAAGAGAAATTCCGAGAATTTCGGGTGGTGGTTTTTCAAATCGGTCACTTCCGCGTTCTGTGAGTGACTCGACTGTGTCTGTTCGAACGGGTTTATTTTTTGGGAGTTTTGGTTCTTCGCCGCTTCCCGAGTTCCTACCTAGATAATCGTAGGATCTGGGCAGTGTAATTAAGATTTCTCCAGTAGGTTTTCTCGTTCATAGATTTGCGATTTAGTAGAAAATAGGCCTAACCAGAAACCCGAAAAATTAAAAAATCCGAATTTTGTCAATTTCATTCTGTTGGGTGTATGTGCTGTTTTAACCTTTTTATGGGTTGATCCCCATTTAAGATGAGTTATTCAAACTACACTACCATATTTAAAAAAATGATTATTTATATTCATATTTACCTCCTGTCTATAAAGTGCCAGTGGTGGTGGGATGGTGACTCATGTATTAGCAGGATTGGCCACTTTTAGGTCATTTACATTTTTCGGCCACTTGACCAGCAGCAGGCTGAATAATAACCGTTTCATGGAAATATATTCAATATTTAATTTAAGAGAGATCTGTTGTGTATGGTGTAGGCCTAGAATAGATAACCTCTTGTTAACTGGCATCCACTGAATGATGAATATTTATTTCAAAAAATAGTATATCAAACTTAAACGGGCTATGGGCCATATTTAGGTGCACAGACTGTAGGTATATTTTCCACGGGCAATTTGAGTGTCAAGGCTTAAAAATGTACGTGATCATCAAGACAAATTCTATTCTCGAACAAAGCTGGAACACAAGTTTTTATGAGTTTGGAGCAGTATTGTACCTCTCAGTAATAGGTTAACTACTCACCTGGAAAAACTTAAAGAATCACAAAACATCTGGGAATTCGGATGATGCTATTGACCAACTGTTTCATTCATATTAATCAGTTCATGATTCAATGAAATATGAATGAATAGTTACATATTTTTTAACTTAGAAATTTCTCTGATTCACTCGGGGAATATTGCGTAATCTCGTGGGATTTGTAAATTGGCGGAGAGTGGCGCCACTCTGAGTAAACTAACAACTGTGGACATGGGCCCAGTCTCATCTTAGGCAAGGCCTCGGAATCTATTGAAACTTTAAGTTGGATCGCACGTGCCAACTAGTCTCGGTTCTTTTTCCAAATCGGTACGTACGTTTCCGTCGACCCAAGCGCCCTCTATTTTCGAATTAAGATTTTTCATATCGCGAATAATTTTTTAACTCGAGCCAATTTTGGGAAGCTTTTTTTCTTCTAAAAAAAAGTGTCGAAAACGTCACCATCTCTGTCACCACTGAGTACAGTAGTTGAAAGAGTAAGTAAAAAGCTCAGTCTAGATTCAAAAACTTGACTCGTTCGTTCGAAGGTTTTTTCAATCGCACATTCTCTCTTTATCTCTTCAGGCGGAAGCAAGAAATCAAAATCTCAAAATGGGTGGAATGTTTACGAGTTTGTTCAAAGGTCTGTTCGGCAAGAAAGAGATGAGAATTTTGATGGTCGGTTTGGACGCGGCCGGTAAAACAACGATTTTATACAAGCTGAAATTAGGTGAAATCGTTACAACTATTCCGACCATCGGTGAGTATTTTAGCGAGCGCGATTAGTGGTCATCGGGTGTCGTGAAAAAGTTCAAGCTATGAATGGTTTAGTTTGAATCAATGGCGATTTAACCAAAAAAAAACTGGAACTTTTTCATGAAATCAGACTTTGTTGTGTCGCATTACTGAATTGAATCCCTTTCGAGACTCAATATATGTATTTCCAATTCAATTAACTTATTAAGTCATCATTTAGAAAATCTGAAGTCGAAATTTGATCATTTTTTCCTGTACTATAGTGAAAATTGTGGAATTTTGAATTCTTAAAAATCAGTCGGTATCAGAGAATTTAGGATTTCCAGTGGCTGCGGCTGCTCAAAAGTTGGTTTGAGTTAACTAGTGGATAGTTGACATAGTGACAATGATTGAAAGTTCATTGTTACTATGGTATTCAGCCTTTTTAAGATCCCCGAGTGTAATAACTTTTCAAGAATTCCACCTTGACGCTAGCGGAGGAGTATATCCCCCATTTCTGGCTGTGGTTTAAGATTTTGTCGTTGAGTTTTTTTTTTTTTTGCAACGTTTCGTTTTCATTTGTTCATCGCAGGATTCAACGTAGAAACGGTAGAATATAAAAACATTAGTTTCACCGTGTGGGACGTCGGCGGTCAAGATAAAATCAGACCTTTGTGGCGACATTATTTCCAGAATACGCAAGGTACGTTCGATCTGATCTGATGTGCAACACAGTGAGTTTAATGATTTGTAATCGATGATGATTCGAGGTTGATTTCGTCGTTTTGTAGGTTTGATATTCGTAGTCGACAGTAACGATAGAGAACGTGTCGGCGAAGCTAAAGAAGAATTAGGTCGAATGTTAAACGAAGATGAGCTCAGAGACGCCGTTTTATTAGTGTTCGCCAACAAACAGGTAACGTAACAACGGCTCTTCCTTATCTCACCCTATGACATTGTCGATTTTTACCTTGTAACTTGATCCCTGTGCAGAAACGACCCATGACATCATGAGGCGGATTCGCAGAGTCCCAACGACTCCTTGCTTCCTAAACAATAACTCCTTTCAAACAGAAAATGGTTTTAAAGATGCCCAAACTCCTTCAATTTTGGGAAAATGGGCAATAAGAAATGTTTGCTGGGTTGTACTGTAGACTACGCCTAAATCGGTACAGTTGTGACCAGGATTTGTTTTTAGGGGTCATTCATTTCGTACACATTAGAGGAGGGGGAGGGGCCAGTGCAATTGCGTACTGTAATGCTTAATGTATATGAAAAAATGGCCAATTTTGCATACAGAGGGGGAGGGGGGTTGAAAAATTCAAATTTTATGCGTACGTAATAAATGAATGATCCCTTACCCAATTATGCGGTTACCGAATTGGAAACCGAGTTCAGCTAGTGTTAAGGATAAGAAATTGTTTACAAAACCACTGAATTAACGGTTTATCGATATAAACAGTACCGATATAGGTGTAGTTTACATTGATAAAATGTTATGAAAGCGATGCAGATATTTTCTCGAAATTTGAAATTTTCTCCTCTAAAACTCCTTGTGTGCACGAATGACTGATCTGTAGGGACTGTGTCGTTGAATGTAGCCCTCTTGACTCAGGATGGTTCCATGCTTTACTCATCAAAGTGCTGTTGGAATAATTAGAAATTTCGACTTTAAGCGCTTAACCCTTTCAGTGCGTCTACACTGCATTGCGGTGTATAAATCGGTGTATATAAAACCCTAGGTTGAAATTTTTTCAAAATTATCTTCAGCACTATCGGGTATTATTAAGTAGCACTGAAAGGGTTAAGAAATATTCTATGAGTCCTCGTCGACTTTTCATGAATAGATTCGAAATTTATTTCGTCGTTTTGTTTTTGTTTTTTTTTTAGGATTTACCGAACGCGATGAACGCCGCCGAAATCACCGATAAATTAGGACTTCACAACCTGCGTAATCGTAACTGGTATATACAGGCGACGTGCGCGACGAGCGGTGACGGACTTTACGAGGGTCTCGATTGGCTTTCGAACCAGTTGAAAAATCAGAAATAAACGAGCCTGTAGACGGCGTTAGTCGTAGAACTCGTCTCTCGGCTCTCAACGACGCGCTTTCGGCGTTACGAAAAAATATTGTAAAAAGCGAACGTAAAAAAAAAAAGAAAAAAATTGGTCTAATTTTGAATGTACAGTCAGTCAGCGAGAACATCGTTTATTATTGAAAAGAGATTCGGAAAGGTCGGGTCTCTTTATTTGGAGAATTTTGTTTTATTGAGAATTTTCGAGAATTTGACAACAGCTCTATCGAGGATCTCTTGTGAAGTACTGTACGGGAAGGGAGAGTTAGGGAGTGGGGCGGCCGGGAGGGGGTGAATCGGTGTATACTTGTTTTGAGTCCGGTCGGAAGTAATGAATATTTTCTACCTAAACTCGACGTTTTAATAGATTGATATAGATTTAGTTCGAACTATTTCACAAAAGCACGGAACAAAACGTTTTTTTTTTTTTTCATCCCCAAGTTATGGTCGCGATATTTTTTTTAAGTGCACTGTTTTGAGTGGATAAAAATGTCTATAAATTCGGGGGTTTGATATAAATGGATTTTGCGCGTTCGATTGTAGATTTGTGATTATTTCTTCTGAAGATTTGCGTTCATTTCGAACAAACGACATTCATTCCTACAGCAAGTTAGAATGCACGTATATTTTCCTGGGTTCGGTTGCACAGTCGCTGTTTTAGATTATCGAACTGGGGCTGCAGTTGCTCAAAAGCCAGTTAACAGTTAACCAGTTGATACTTGACACGGCGACAATTACAAGTTCATTGTTACTATGGTATTTATCCGCCGGTTATCTTAAACCAACTTTTAAGCAACGTGGTCTTTGTTAAATTGGCCATCAAACCCAAATGACCTAAGGCAGTTTTGAGTCGTAAGATCGGTTATTATAGAACAAGAATGACCTAGGACGGGTCTTAAGTTGTTAGATCGGTTTCAGAACCAAGATGAACTTTACTTTGACCGGTCTAAAGTTGTTTAGATTAACACTGGTCTAAGACCAGTCTTAATCTAAGGATCTTATTCCGTGTAACTGGCCGCTCTAATATCCGCTGTTGTGAAATGATTATTTATTTATTCGTAAACGTGGTTCTTAATTCTCTATTTAATGTTGTGTATGATCACATGTTACTCAAATAATAATTGTAATGATAATAATATTAATATTAACTATGAATAAAAGATAATTCCTTGAAGTGAAATATTCATCGAGAAATGTTTTGGTTATTGATTCGTCATAAAAGTTTCTATTTTGTTCACGTGTTTAGTCGGGATCCGGTTCCAGTCAGATTCCCAAAATGTTCACCCTGTAGTGGTTAATCCCGAACTGTGGAACCGGATCCTGCAGGTACGATCTGTCCTGATTCCTTCATCCGTTTGTGGAAAAATACCTGCTTTTTAAATCGCTTTCACGTCACGGTTTATACTTGATATTTTGAGGTGTATCTTCGATATGTCGTGGTATATCAGGACCCAGTTCCACAGTTGTGAGTTGAGATTTGACTATGGAGTTAACTCATTGAAAATGAACTAATTTTGACTCGAAGAGTTAACTCTACTTAGGACTGTGGAACTGGATCATGATATTTTGTGTCGTCAAAAGAGAACCTTTAATAAATAACCTTTATTATGATAATCTTCGTTTTGTACTTGTAAAAAAAGTTATGATTCTCTAGGTCCGGTTACACAGTTAGTGGGCGAGGGAGGGGGTCTCGAACTACAGCAATCTTTGACCCGTCAACTGTCAAACCGATTCCTAATTATAATCTAAGTTTGTATAAATGGTTAGAGTGATTATTGATATTAGTTATAGTTACGTAATTAGACGCAGCACTTTTCGATCGCTTATCGTCATTGTGAACACCACTAGGGGGCGTTGTACATTGCATTCACTGTTAGGGTGTATTGTCCATCGTGTTAACACCACTAGGGGGCGTTGTACACTGCATTCACCGCTAGGGGTATTGTTCAGTGTTAACACCACTAGGGGGCGTTGTACACTCCATTCACTGCTAGGGGGTATTGTTCATCGTGTTCACCACTAGGAGGCGTTGTACACCGATCTGTTTGAATTGTATTTAATTTATTGTTAACTCGCTGTACTCGAAGAATACAATACAATGATATGTAATTTATGTAATGGAAAAAAAAAGGAAAAATAGAAAATATTTCAAGAAAAAAAGTTCTATTTTTATTTCTGGTATTTTTTCTCTCGAGGAAAGAGTCAGACTGTATGGACTCCCTCAACAGGGTGCCCGGAGGCAGTTCCAGCCTGCTGGTTGGCTTGAAGGTTTTTTATTGGAAATCATGTACCTGAATTGCATAACTTCAAATTGAAGATGTGCTGGGTGTCGGGGGGTGACAGCTTGTTCGAAATAGTTGATATCGATTTGAATTGTAATGATAATTGACTGGGTTATCACAGAGCGTTTAAATGCACACTGTATGTTATAATTCATACTGATTTGAATATTCCGCAGTGATTGTGTGTGTATGTATAGTAACACATGGTCGTTATATCCCGATGTGAAACATGCATACACCCAGTACATGTACCGCACTCGCAGACTAGTGGTGGCTTGGCCAGGTAACGAATGCCTAGATTCCGGATATTTTACCTACATTGAGAGTTTTTCTGGATATTTGAAGTGAGTTTGCCTACTCTGAAGTTAAAGTTTTCAGCCGAGGATGATAAGGGCTCCTATTTCCTCCGCGTTATAGTTAGGGTAGTTCGCAGCTAGTGTCTGCTGATCCTTGACACTGATTGGTCGTGTAGTTCCTGAACCCAGTTGCGCAGTCTTAATGTGGTCTGAACTCTAGAAACTGGATTAGAACCTAATTGTTAGTAATTAACTGGTCTTAAGTTGTTAGATCGGCTATAGAAACCAAGATGAACTTAAACTGGTTTTATATGTAAGATTGGTTATAGAAAAAAAAATATGAGACTACAGTCAAGCCCCGATATGCCGCCAACATTGGTGCAGAACGCTTTTGGTGGTATATCGGGGATGTTTTACTATGTATTTGTATAGAGATTTTCATTTAGAAAACCTGGCAGTAGGCGGGGTGGCGGTATATGGCAGGGTGGTATATCGGAGGTGTTTTACTATGTATTTGTACAGAGATGTACATTGAGAAAACCTGGCGGTAGGCGGGGGTGGCGGTATATGGCAGGGTGGTATATCGGGGGTGTTTTACTATGTATTTGTATAGAGACATACATTGAGAAAACCTGGCGGGAGGCGGGGGTGGTGGTGTATGGCAGGATGGTATATCGGGGGTGTTTTACTATGTATTTGTATAGAGACATACATTGAGAAAACCTGGCGGTAGGCGAAGATGACCGGGTCTGTCGTGTTTGATAATGTCTCGATGATTATTTGTATGTCGTTACAGTTAAAACCAACCCCGTCATCCACTGAATCACAAACATGGGCGCGTTCGCGAGTTTGTTCAAAGGTCTGTTCGGCAAGAAAGAGATGAGAATTTTGATGGTCGGTTTGGACGCGGCTGGTAAAACAACGATTTTATACAAACTGAAATTAGGTGAAATCGTTACAACTATTCCGACCATCGGTGAGTAATAAACGAGAGGATTAGGTTAAAGGTTTTTTAAAAATTTTTATGTCCCAATTTGTATTTCCAATTTTCAATTTACTAAGTGTAAGTCTAAGTAATTTAGGTTGTAATTTAAGTTGTCAACTACGACAACATTTTTCAGTGTATAAGATCTTTTAACCGGTTCAGTGGGTCTACACCGTAGTGCGATGTATCAATCGGCGACGCACTTTGCTAGCACACCGCATGATTGTGGTGTATGGGTGTAATTGGTTTTTTCCTTGTTGAAAGATTGAAAGATATCCTTGTTGAAAGACTGTCAAACATTATGAACTAACATTAGTAACTAATGATACATCGCACTGCAGTGTAGAAGCACTACAGCAGTATGCCCATTAGAACATTAGATATTCAACGCACTTGGTCGGAATTTTTTCGAAATTTTCTAATTACGGTATCTCCAGCACTTTGGGTATTAATTAGGCAGCACTGAAAGGGTTAATCCCTGAAGAAGGGGTCAGCTATTTGCCCAACCGGCTAGAGAAATTTCCCCACAGTCTGCTGCACGCATCTGATTTATGATTTACTGATGTATCGATTACAGGATTCAACGTAGAAACGGTAGAATATAAAAACATTAGTTTCACCGTGTGGGACGTCGGCGGTCAAGATAAAATCAGACCTTTGTGGCGACATTATTTCCAGAATACGCAAGGTACGTTCGATCTGATCTGAAACACAGTGAGTTTAATGATTTGTAATCGATGATGATTCGAGGTTGATTTCGTCGTTTTGTAGGTTTGATATTCGTAGTCGACAGTAACGATAGAGAACGTGTCGGCGAAGCTAAAGAAGAATTAAATCGAATGTTAAACGAAGATGAGCTCAGAGACGCCGTTTTATTAGTGTTCGCCAACAAACAGGTACCGTAACAACTGCTCTTCCTAATCTCGCCGGCATGAATCACCCTATGACATGTACCGGACAGATTTCTGTTCATACAAATATTCGTAAAGCAATTCGAATATATTTGAATATTTCTTCTTTGGTTCAGTTTCAAATTCATCAGGGAGAGCGTCAAAAATTCTTTAACCTTACAAGAACATTTTGCTTGAAATTGCTCTAACAATTACCGTAGCAAAAAATGCTCCTCTTTCTCTGAATTTTTAAATGCAGTGTTCTCCACAACAGGTTTTCGAGGGGTGGCTACCCCTTTCATTTAACATCCACCCCTCTTGAAAATCAGCCACCCCTTATAAAATATCTGCTGCCCATACCTGAGTCGATGTCAATATTCTATCAATGCTGATAATTGTTTCGAAATACATTGAGCTAAATGGGAAAAATAGAAGATTACACCTAAATTAAGCTTAATTTTCTGCATTTTTGGGGGAGGGGGGGGGATTAGAGACCAAAATCTCCAGCATATGAATAAAGAACACTGACGGCAAATAAAAATTCACTGATCGAAACCACGGTAGAAATTGGATTCCAAAATATATCATTTCGTTAAAAAAACGCTTTTCATTTTAGGATTTACCGAACGCGATGAACGCCGCCGAACTCACGGACAAATTAGGACTTCACCACCTGCGTAATCGTAACTGGTATATACAGGCGACGTGCGCGACGAGCGGTGACGGACTTTACGAGGGTCTCGATTGGCTTTCGAACCAGTTGAAAAGTCAGAAATAATCAGCAGCAGCAGCAACAACAACAGCAGCCGGGTCAGATGAAGAACTATCTCTTTCTCTCTTATACCGTCTTTAAGAAAATTAGAAGAAAAAAAAAACGGAAAAAAAACTCGACGCAAAGATTAAAGTATACATGTATTTGATTATGTTGTAAAATGCAGTTTGCTCCGCGTTTCGCGTACTCGCTGTTTGTACCATGCGAAAAAACTACAGTAAATTCTTTTGCCTGCGCTCGGAAGAGAACGGTGTCTGGCTAGATTAGTATTGGTGCGAGTTAAAACAATCATCAAAATTAGATACGAAATTTTCATTCTTGTCCAAGTACGGCGAGGTTTACTGTATTTATCGAAATTTTGGAGCATTTTGAAATAATGATATATCACCCCCTCCCCCGGTCTTGTGTTGTGTAGAATTCACGTAGAATGTATTTCAGAATTTTTCTCGCGACAAGCTTTCTATTTTATTATTTATTTTCCGCCGCAACTGTTAATAACTTCGAACAAAATGTAAGATTAAAACGAACGAATTCTCGGTTTCAAGAATGCTCCAAAACTTCGAATTAAAGTTTAAAAATGGAGAACAACATTCAGAGACCCCTAGTGGCTTCAATTTCAATTAATGCTTTATTCGCCTTCTGTAGTTTGTTCTGTAAAAACTCTGCTTTGATAAGAAACTGCCGAAAAGATGGATGAATTTGAAGCTGTTCTGTCAAGATTGTTACGTCTGCCCGGGGAGTGAATGTTACGTCTGCTCGGGGAGTGAATGTTACGTCTGCCCGGGGAGTGGATGTTACGTCTGCCCGGGAGTGAATGTCACATCTGTGCGGGGAGTGGATGTTACCTCTGCCCGGGGAGTGAATGTCACATCTGTGCGGGGAGTGGATGTTACCTCTGCCCGGGGAGTGAATGTCACATCTGCCCGGGCAGTGTGTGTTAAATCTGGCCTCTAGATCGTGCGCAATCATTCCACAAAAAATAAACAAAGAAAGAATAAATGAAACGTCTAGAAATGTGTGTAAATATATTCACAAACAATTTGTTTACGGTTTCGTGTACCTATTAATAATATAAAATAATGTGTGTTTATCTTAAAATTTGAAAAAAATTCCGACAAGTTTGTCGGCAACTTTCTGATATTATCATCACCCTCACTCGCTCGCCGTCGCGAAGAGGATTTCGGGGTCGCTTTCATTGGAGAAAGATAAAATGGCCGCCGCCTACAAATATCGACTATTATTATTATTATTATCATTATAATAATATGAATATATGTTGAAGAAATATCGTACAATAAACAAAATATTTAAAAAGATGATTTTAGTTTTTCTGGTTCTCCTAAGACCCTCCTCATTTCTACTGCATACTTGGCGTAATTGGAATTGGTTGGATAATTTCTGGAGCTCGCAGTTGATGCTTTGAATGTCACTCCTCCGCTGCTGGCTGACTAGATATATGATCTGGGACCAGTTTTGCAAAACGTTTCTTTGAAATAATCTGATTTTCAGTTCATTTTAAAAGAAGTTAAGAACTGTGCATTACTTTTTAGCAGAACCGACCATGAATAGAAAATTAACATTTTCCACAAACAACCAACGCGGCAATGATAAATCTAATGGCTTGAGTTTTATTTATAGAAATTTGACAAAAATGACCTTTAAATAAACTACACGCTTACAAACCAAACATTACCAACGAAAGCGGAGTCGGGTTTATCGGTCTCAAACAATTCATAATAAAATCCGATTTATTTTTTGTCGTCGTTTAATTACCATCGTGGGCGGAGTCTCAAGTTCGTTTGAAATCCGTCGCTGTTTCGGTTTGATCGACACCCGCCATCTCCAAAGACTCGTTCTTTTTCTGTTCAATGTTTCTAACGATTTCTCGTAGATGGTCGAGACGCGACGTGATCGTCATCGCCGGCAGTCTCCACGATTGAGTCGTATTACCGTACGGCGTGTACGACTTCTCGCCGTCTGCTCCCAAGAGTTCGCGTAGCGCCGCGTTCCGCATCAGCAATTTCTCGTAATACTCGACTCCGCCGCGCGCGTACCCCTCGCCCAGTTCGGCGGCGCGTCGGTCCACGCGCCGGTCGCGTCGCACCGACACGGCGTCTTTCATCGATACGAATACGCCGTACCCGACGGCGAGGATCGTGCCGTACATGCAGAGTCGTAGCGCGAGCGAGCTGCGTTGAGGTAACGCCAAGAGCTGATTCAGAGCGTGTCCGCACCAGTACGTCGTTATTCCGAACAAACTTAGGAAAAACGTATTCGCGTAAACGTACAAACTCTCGAGATAACGAATCTCGCGCGCGATCGCGAATCGTTTCGCGTCGTCGCTGAATATGAGCGATTCGGCGAATCGACCGCCGGCCGACGTGTCCCATTTGACGGCGGTTCGTTCGCGACCGAGGCGGATGTTCTTGCGGTCGATTTGGTCGACGCTTGTGTACGCGAAATTCAACGGTAATCCTAACAACGATCCGGACTTGAAACCGATGGCACCCGCGTGGATCGGATCCTGCCCGTAGCAGACGTAAACTTTCATCAACGCCTCGCGTTCCGGTTTCAATAGGATTTTATCGTGAACCTGGAACGAAATTCGAAATTAAAAACCGAATCTGTATCGGAAAAAATTCATCTTAATGAAATCAGAATTATCGAATGGAGCCCTAGCACAAAACTGGGGGCATATGACTGAAATGGGGCCTGGGATCATACAATAAAACTGACAGGCCATGGGAAAAACTGGACCTCTACAGGGCTATGGGGCAAAACGGCCTGGAGCTTAACCCTTTCAGTGCGTCTACACCGCAGTGCGGTGTATAAATCGGTGATGGACATTGCTAGTACACCGCAACGCGGTGTATTGACGTAATTAGTAATTAGTTTAATTTCTAATGAAAGATGGCAGCACCTGTCAAACATAGTGAAATATTAGTAACTAACGATACACCGCTCTGCAGTGTAGACGCATTATAGCGGTATACCCATTATTCGACACACTGGGGCGCAATTTCTAGAAAATTTCAAATTATCTCCAGCACTTTGGGTGTTACTTAGTCAGCACTGAAAGGGTTAACAAGAGGTTGAGCCAGATCCAGGGGCACACTGGGACTTGGGCATCAAGGCCTTGGTTTGTTACGATAGGGTCAAACAGAGCCTGAACTGGGCCAGGGGGATAATTCGGGCTGGGTCCTGGGGCCAAAATATCAAGTTTTGAACACCGCTTACGACGTGCCTCCCCCTAATCTGAACCCTACATCTGGATATTCCCCCCCAACCCAACCAAATTACCTGTTGGACTAAATCCTTCGTATGATCGTCGAGTTTCGCCTCGAAACCGTTTGGATAAAGTTGAGAGAACGATTTGTAACGTTCGATCAATGCCGTGTGGGGTAAACAGTAAGCACAGCAGATACCGCACACACCGGCCCCGGCAAATAGCTGGATATACTTCTTATAGAATCTCACCGCCGCTGAATTCATCTTTTTCGAAAATTCTTCCCGAGTTGAACCTGTTGTAAGAATCGAGAACAGATTAGTAAAAAGCTACCTTTTATGTATTGTAAAGGATTTAGAGGGCGATAGGAATAAGACAGATGTTTTGGTCACCATTTTTGCTAAATTTTACTTTTGTTTGCTTTACTTAAACAAAAGATACTTTGCCATTTAAGAGTCACTTAAACTGGATTCGCTAACATGATTTAGATTTTGTGTCTGAAATTGGGCGAAACATCAATTTTCATTGAATCCTATTTTCCGTATTGAATAAAATTAGATTGAATTTATCTTGGTTGTCATATCTTACACGTCTATTTATCGAGAAAAGTGAGGTTTTCTGCTCACAAAATTATTAAAGAATCGTCTTACAATCAGGAGTAAAATTCGACAGTTTTCAGCAGATATGATCGCTTTTAAACAGCAAATAAACCGTAATATATCGATGCCTTCCCACCCGAGCCGGCGTACGGGACTGTTGATACCGTCAAGTGCTGCCATCCAACTACGGGTTCCTACTGCGGCACGCGAGTAATGGCATCTACTCGCGTGCCACAGTAGGAATAGTGCTCGTGTTAGATCTTGACTGTCATGTGCTGCTCCTAGAAATAACATCGACGGTGATTTTGTGAACTAACTTCGATGATAGAAGTGACTCAGGATTTTGGGATTCTGCGGCCCCAAGAAATACATCCAGTACTCAGAAAAACGATATTGGAGAGGAATGATATAGACACCCACTTCCAATTAGAAATAAAATGACCGTTCGCCCTCGAGGAAGGACACTTTCTCCCGATCTGACAAAATGAAATTGGACTTAAATATTCTATCTATTACATTGCGGCGGCAATCTAACTCGCTGAAGGTGTTATTTCGGCATCGAATCTTGATGTAGAATCTTGATGTCCATCTAATGTGGTGGCCGTCATGCTCTATTCACTTGATAAACTTTTATACGATTTTCCTTATCAAGAAAATATCTCCCTTTCATCGAAAATAACACAATTTCCCACGCATGTGCCCTCGACGAGACGACATTCACGAAGATCTTTAAAACTCTTAGTCGATTTAATTTCTTCGATCAATTCAGTCAGTGTTCTTTAACCGACTCCGATCAATGAAATTCGAATCCTTTCTTTGAAACCAAAAGGAATCTCTCTTTTGTAGCCCGGTTTTTTACAATGGGCTGGGGATTGAGACCGGATTTTAATGTTGCCCTACGCTGAGGCTAATTATGTATCTCTATTTTGTGGAAGTTATATCATTGTTACTCTGACAATATTGATTGCGTTTGATGCATTCACATCGATGTGCCAAACACAATCATGTTGTTGTTCATTGATAATTTTCGGTCGACGGTGGCAGATGATGTCAACGATCCGATAATAATTTCGAATGATCAAATTGATTTCGTTCATATGGCTCCGCCAGTGTGAGACATTACATTTCGTCCAAGAAACAGTACAAAAAGTGCCAGAATGGCGATTACCAACAATGGTTTATTCAGAGCAGCAAAAGTTGATTTGTGTTGAATCCACGTATACCAATTTTTAGATACACCTTTGAATTTGTCTCAATACTCATTTAAAAGGCTTAATAGACAAATATTGGGGTCCCTCTACGTGACACAATTAGCCTATACTTTATTAAGATGTTTTAGAACTAAGATTGTTTCAAAAAGTATTAGACTTCTGATAAATCTAAGGAAGAATTGAAAATAATCAAACTTGAATTGTCCCAGATTTTTCAACTTCTGCAACCCGAATCAATTGGGAATGTTATATATGATTATGTTGATGATATTTTAAGTTCAAAAAATCTAATTGATACGTATTCTATGATACAACGATTTTAAGATTTTTTGTTCGAATTTTAAAAGTGATGATACGAATTGGGATTCGAGTTCGTTGTATCATATAAGCTTATACATATCGTTCGTTTTCTGATTTTGAATGCGGGCACCTGACTGTGGGTGGAATCCTGAGAGCACGACGTGGGCAGGCCGTACGCATCGGAGAACTTTAAAAACTTGACTCTGACGACATTAGTTGGCCTGATGATGAACTTATCGCTTTTAGGTTGTAGAATATTCGTAAATCTACCCCGTATATAACTTGAATACAAACGAATTTTACAGCTAAATGTTGATCGATACCATTTCCGCCGGAGTGTAAGATCTCTATCGCCGGCCCAATTCACAAACTGTTTGACGGAATTGTTGTTGTCCTATACCCACCAGCGAGACAGCTGTTTTAATTTTCGACGATTCATCGGATAGCTCCAGATGAGGCGTTCGTCGTTCGAGTCGGTATAGTCTGGTTGGAAACTTTATCATACGAAACACGGTACAAAAACGGCGCGCTAAACGTAGGGCCAGATATATATGTTTAAGTAACTTATCGAATCGAAGCGAGCTGGACCCGCGCCGATATATATACAGACACGAAAACGTTAACTGGTTATCGTGAAAGGTAGGTGTTTTTTATCAATCGGTTTTAGAAGTAGGATTTATTACACAATGAAGAACGATTATACAATTTTGAGTTTATTATTCTGGGGCGGCCGCAGGAAAAGCCTACTGTGGTTAGGCATGAGTGCTGGAAAACGCTGTTAGCTAACAATATTGTCTTCGTGCGGCCTCTTGTTTTAAGCTGGTTAGCCTAGCCACGGAAAAGCCACTAACCACGGTTAGGCTAACAGGGTTTTCCGACGTCCGCCCCTGAAGTTTTAGAAGATATCATCAGATTTACATTAACCTGTTCAATGCCGTTGTAATTTTTCAATTAACTAATTATCATTGCTTATAAAGTCTTTAGGACTTGTAGCATGTATCTGTAATGTATATGCATTGATGTTGATTAATATAGAATTGAATTGAAACTTTGTGGCTTCAGATAAATAAATCTTCAAATTCACATAATTCTAGTAAAATATTGTGGCTGGGTTGATTAGGGACATAAAATTCACCATCAAGATATGATTGTTATTTCGTGCCGTAAAAAATGATCGTCACAATTTTCTTTTGGTCACTTACCGGCGGCTACAAATGAAAATTATGTTCGATGTCCCTAATCAGCTACCTTACGCAAACTAATTAATAAATGACACTTCGAAACTTTTTTAAATCAAATATGAAAACATATGTTTTTAACGAACCTATTTGTCTTAATGGTTTTAACAAATTGATATCATTCGTACTGTTAATTAATGTCGAGTATTTCACCAATGATTGCACATTTTTTATCTATTTTCTATAAATGTTATATAAAGTTCAGAGATTACCCTCTAGATATTGCGCTACTCAAGAAAATAAATCATTATCAAATTATCATCATTATTATCATCAAAATTGATTTAACGGGTCATTATTACGTATTTATGTAAATGATTGTTTTCTCTCTTTTTTCTCTCTTTCTCAACAGAGGAATAACAAGAAAAAAAACAGTAACAAATGAAGAAAGGTGTTTTACTGGCGTTCATTGCCTGCGCATTGGTCGCTACTGTTATCTACCAAAGCGTCCGGTAAGAAGAATTTAATACTGATTCTAGCCAGTTCCACATTTGTCTGTGGATCTTACAGTTGCGCGGGTTTCATTCGATTATGGATCCAGTTCCACTGTTGTGTGGGTTTAAGTTGACTCTGGGCCCAGTTCCACATGCGTGTCAGTTTGACTGTGGATCCAGTTCCACAGTTGTGTGGATTTAATTTGACACTGGGTCCAGTTCCACAGTTGCGTGGCTTTAATTTGTCTCTGAACCCAGTTCTAACGATTTTGTTTGAAATCAAAAATTTCAAGACAGCTGATACAAGAAGTATATATACAATATACTTTATAAACAATTCATTTGTATGCCTAGTGTTTTTTTAATGAAAGTTTCAAAACTATTTCTAAAACATATTTACAAAATATTATATTCAAGAACTGGAATATCTACTTATTTCAGAAAGTCTTCCACGTCAGATGAGTCGGTACCAATACGTGAGCAGCATGTACTCGCCAGACGAGCAATGATAAATCGTACGTATTTGAATATTCAAATAGCTCATTTGAATATGGAAATTATGTTTACGTGAACATCTGTACCATTTTTGTTTCTGATTGATTCGTAGTATTCCTTGGCTATAGAACTTAGACCGGTCTTAGACTGGTCTTCAGTTGTTAGATTGGCTATAGAACTAAAACGAGCTTAGATTGGTCTTAAGTTTTTAGATTGGCTTCAAAATCAAATAGAGTTTAGACTGGTTTTAAGTCGTTAGATTGGCTATATAACCGAAATGACCTTGACTGGTATTAACTTATTAGACTGGCTATCGAACTAAGATGGTCTTAGATATAACAAGCTTCGGTATTAATATGTAGGTTTGACTATAGAACCAAAATTGTCTTAGTCTGGTCTTTAATCTAAATAAACTTTTATAGTGTCCAGCTAGGCCCTGGTTATCATAAAACCTAAACAATACATAGGCCTACATTTCCGCTAATGCTATCAGGAAATGTAACTTAAAGATTTTTACACAAAAACTATAATCTGAATACAAATTTCGGCTGTTTTCTGTTTGTTTTTAGAGGTTGATTGTTCGGCTATTGATCCGCCTGAAAATGGTGAAATAAACTGTGATGGTGATTCCAGTTTTGGGTACGTATCGACGAAACGCAAGGTGACAATTATTGTGATGACAATCATGAGTATTATGATAATAACACGCGGAATTTACAAAGAAAACTTGACACGATATTTCGGTCGGTGGAAGTATGTAGTGAGAAGTAGAAAGTGTCTCTGAAATGTCTGAAAAGCTATGATTGTTTTTCGCAACACTGAGTTTCGGTGACCGAGCAATTAATACGCATCAAAGCGGACCTTTCACTAAAACCAGCCTGGTGATGCTACAGTCTGCGAGGCTGGTCGCAGTAATGATTTGACTGGAATCTGAACTTTGAACTGACCACCTATTGGTCATCAGTTCACCACCTATTGATCCACAGTTCCACAGTTGTGAATTAAGATTTGACACGGGGTTGAGTCATTGAAAATGAATTAGAACAAATTTTAGCTCAGAGCTTAATCCACCTCGCAACAGTTACAAAAACAACAGCAACAAGTGGATACTTGACATTGTGATGATTACAGGGGCGGAGGGGTGCACCCCCCAAAATACCAGGGCATATCCTATAATCAAAAGGGCACTCCGAAAAAAACTCATCGGAAAAAATAAAATCATTTGTGGAAATACGGAGAATATGTTTATTTATTTAAACGTTTTTTTTTGTATCAGTTAAATGTATTTCATTTTGCTTTTAAATTCTGGGCAAGTTGATACCTTTAGGGCAGTCGCACTCCCAGCACCCTGCCATTGAATTCGTCCCTGAGTTAAAAGTCTATTGTGACCGCGGAATTCGTCGGACAGTTATCTTTAACCGAATTTTCTACAACTGATCCCTGTTTGATAAAGCCATTTATGGATGCATTAAAGCTTGGTATTTTTTTTAACACATTTTATCGAATTTGAATTTTTCATTAACAATCGGACTTTTAAATCGAAAATTTACTGATATGATATTTTTGTAAGTCTAGATTAAAGCGCTGGAATGCTGTTATTTATACTTACCGCTTAGATATAATTTCTACCGTAAAGGAAAGAAAAACATATTTTTCAATTTCAATTTGATTGTGATTTTCTCTCGTTTTCAGGACCTGCACAATTTCGTGTTTAGCAAATTATCAATTCGCCGACGGAAGTCGTACCGTGACAGAAACTTGTTCTTCCGGTTTGGAATTCGCCGTTCCTGAATGCCAAAGTAAATACTTTTTTTAGAATAACTATTGTTTTTGTCGGCCATAGAGTTCGTGGTTCGAATCCCTAAAACAGTGTCGTCTGGGGAATAAACGATACCGGCTCTAGTGCGTTATCAGTTCCATCAATTCTACAAGAATGATGTTGTATTTTTTTCAGGCATTTTCAAGGATAATCCGGAAATCGAAGCCGGTTCATCACAAGCCATTTTGGCCAGTTGGTCGAACCCAACATTTGCAGCAGGTAGGGCCGCACCTCCAACCCCCCCCCCCCCTAACGCATACACACACATGTAGTACGTCCTTTAACTTAAACGACTGAAAACCGTCAGGCAGTTTTCATAACGGAAAAGGTTCGATATAGATTGTTCTGGATAAAGCGATAGGTTAATTCTAATCATAAGATAAGATTTTAGAAAATTAATACCTCACTAATCCGCGCTCAAATTCACAAGACCAAAACACCCATGTCGCATACGAATATAGTCATCCCCACTCGATTGAAAATATATATATACATAAGTATAAAAGGTAGATTTTGATATGACGCATTTGCGATCGTGCAATTTTCGAAATATTTCGAAATATGTACTTTATATTCTACTTCTTTATACGTTTGGGTGTCATCAACTTGTGTAAAATCGGGTGATTACCGTCTAGTACCGAGCTGCAGAGTAACTACGGGGTGTGTTTGTATGACGCATTTGCGATCGTGCAATTTTAGAAATATTTCGAAATATATACTTTATATTCTACTTCTTCATACGTTTGGGCGTCACCAACTTGTGTAAAACCGGGTGATTACCGTCTAGTACCGAGCTGCAGAGTAACTACGGGGTGTGTTTATCCAGAGAACTGTGAATCGGTCGACAGGAGCTCCCCGAATAGTTTCAACTGATCTCTATCAACCTGGAGAGCTAGTGAATCGAGAATGTTTCATGAAGTTCTCCGATCTTCCAGTGAATTGATTAAAACCACGCATACGACGAAAACCATTTGATGCACAAGAGCGGAATTTGTGACCTGTTGTCTCATCTTGCTGACAGTTCACGACTTAATTTGTCATTTTGACACCGTTTACTAAATCCCTCGACTGGACCTTGGATTATCATAGTAAGATTCTGCACATTATTTGGACTTGTGAGGTGTTTTAGTTCGGCAGATATGAATACATCATCAATTACGTCGACGATCAATCCTCTGCGAGGTTGTAAGATAAATGTCTCAACAGAATCTAATATGATTTATGAGACAATCATAGGTTTTCCAATACAGTTTATCGGGTTCATTTTGAATGTTATTTGTTATTGTGTATTAAGGAAATTTCCGTTTAATTCTGGTTACTATGTTCTACAAATGCTCGCTGTCGCGGACGCTTTATTTCTTTTGATATCGATGCCGATGCTCAGCGTCGGGCTGCTATGGGGTTATCTACGTTTTGGGGAGTATTATAAGTATGAGGGAATGAATCGATATCTTCCAGAAATCGACGTCATACTTATCCCGTTGAAAGATACTGTGATGATGATCAGGAATTGGTTGGTGGTAATGCTCAGTCTTGAGCGTCTCATCGCTATTTATTTCCCGTTAAAATCCGGACTCTGGCTCACCAAGACATACATACGTCGTCTTACTTTTGCGCTCTACGTCATCATTATCTGTGGCAACTACCACCAATTTGTTGTGAAAAAAATTGAACAGAGGCCAACATGTCACTACATCTATTTACAGTGGCCCAGCAATTATACCTATGGTACCACGCTAATGTTGGGGACAGTTAAGATAATGTCATTAATAATATTCGTATTTCTATTTCCATTTTTGGCACTGGTTGCCATAAATCTGATCATCCTGGTTTTCATGATAAGGTATCTTAAAAGACAAAGTCGCTCAGACTCGGCAGATAGCAAAGACAGCTCCCAGTCTATAGTGAAAGCAACTAGAACAATCGGTTTGGTTGTTTTAGCTTTCTTCTTATTCGAGACGCCATCCGCCACATTGCAGGTACGTTACATTGTTTATTTGCTTCAAGGTTGGGACGCGGCACCCATATCTGACGAGCGTTTGTACGGACTGTTACTGAGTCAAATCGACTCGTTCGTCAATTTCTTCATCTATTTCATCGTCAACAAAAAATTTCGAACAGCTTTAACAAAGTGTAAATAGAGTCTGGGACAGTGTTAGAATCATGATCCGCCGCATCAATCTGCAGGCTCTACAGAAACACCAGACATTCGATGACATTTTATAGGCAAACTTTCTAAAACTAAGCGTCCATACTTCGCATGTGTTCAGGACATCATATGAGACATTTTGAAAATGAACTACAAACACCAGACACTGGACATGAATATATACCTCATGCACAGCGAACTTCTTTCTTTTTTTCTGTTCAAATGTAGCCAAATAATAAAACTTTTCTAAAGAATAACAGAAACAAATCAGATACTAGATATTTTGATATACAGTGGCTTCATTCCGTATGTAGATTTTCAACGTAGTATTTTACAATCGACTTATTATGTATTTATGGAATGACATTGACATTAGTCGTGGAATCCAATAATGAAATAGGTTGTATCTTCATTATACAATACTGGAATGTGATGTCTTTAGTAGACGATCTCTTTTTGATGAATGCTTTAAAGATTGAATGTTTGCAGATGTCTGACTGAGGTTGCTTTTTGGAGCCGTAGATCGAGTGTTGCTAATGGACGAATTAGTAGGAACCATCGAACACCGATCTGGACACCAATAGAGTCTTTAGTGAATTTAATTTAGATGATTGCAAAGCGTCGGGCAATTTTCATAATGGGAAATGGTCGATATAGTGGAATAATGGTTGACCCGGCCGGCCACCTATCTACCCTGTACATTTTTAAATCATGACCAGGCTTTCGAAATCAGACCCGGTAGTTATAGAAATGAACTGATTATCAATTTTATTGAACTATAACCCAACAAGGTATCATTTCTCTTCGGCCTAATGATTGATAATGATAATGGTAATTGATTTATTCATTTATATATTTATATTGCGTCGAACTGTGAACTAATCTGCGCGCGGTTTATTTCGCGAGAATAAGATACAGCACATACAGATATAGTCATCCGCACACGAGTGAAAATATATATATATATACGTCTTCAAAAGTAGATTTTGAGGTGACGCATTTTCGATCGTGCAATTTTAGAAATATTTCGAAATATACGCTTGATTTTCTACTTGGTGAACGTTTGAATTTGTGGGCGTCGCCGACTTGTGTGAAATCAGGTGATTATCGTTTAGAATCTACAGAGTGACGACAGGGTGTGTCTATCCAGAGAACTGTGAGTCGGTCGACAGGAGCTCCCCGGATAGTTCCGGCTGATCTCTATCAACCTGGAGAGCTACAGAATCGAGAATGTTTCATGAAGTTCTCCGATCTTTCAGTGAATTGATTAAAACGACGCATACGTTAAACACTATTTTGATGCACAAAGCGGAATTTGTGACCTGTTGTCTCATCACGCTGACAGTTCACGGGTGTCCAAGGCCTGAGCTAAAATCAGCCACGCTCGATTTATCATTTTGACACCCTTTACTTACTCCCTCGACTGGACCCTGGAATATCATATATCAATATCTGCACACTATTTAGACTTCTGAGGTATTTCTGTTCGGCAGATATGAATACATCTTCAACTATGTCAGCTACCTCGACGACGATCGATCCTCTGCGAGGTTGTAAGATAAATGTCTCAACAGAATCTCGTATGTTTTATGAGACAATCATAGGTTTTCCAATACAGTTTATCGGGTTCATTTTGAATGTTATTTGTTACTGTGTATTAAGGAAATTTCCGTTTAATTCTGGTTACTTTGTTCTACAAATGCTCGCTGTCACGGACGCTTTATATCTATTCATATCGATGCCACTGCACAGCATTGGGCTGCTTTGGGGTTATCTACGTTTTGGGAAGTTTTACAAGTACGGAGTTTGGAAAGCATTTCTCCCGGAAATCGACCTCATACTTGTCCCGTTGACGGAATGCATGATGATAATCAGGAATTGGTTGGTGGTAATGCTCAGTCTTGAGCGTCTCATCGCCATTTATTTCCCGTTAAAATCCGGACTCTGGCTCACCAAGACATACATACGTCGTCTTACTATTGCGCTCTACGTCATCGTTATCTGTGGCAACTACCACCAATTTGTTTTCGAAAAATACTATGGCTGGTCATCGTGTTACTACATCTATTCAAGATGGCGCTGGTACTATTATTATGATCACAGAGAAATGTTGGGGACAATTAAGAGGTTTTCAGTAGTTATATTCGCATTCCTAATTCCATTTTTCGCACTGGTTGCCATAAATGTGATCATCTTGATCTTCATGATAAAGTATTTAGAAAGAAAAAGTCGCTCAGACTCGGCAGATAGTAAAGGCAGCTCCCAGTCTATAGCGAAAGCAACCAAAACAATAGCTTTGGTTGTCGTGGCTTTCTTCTTATTCGAGACGCCATCCGCCACATTGCAGGTACGTTACTGTGTTTATTTGCTTCAAGGTTGGGACGCGGCGCCCATATCTGACGAGCGTTTGTACGGACTGTTACTGAGTCAAATCGACTCTTTCGTCAATTTCTTCATCTATTTCATCGTCAACAAAAAATTTCGAACAGCTTTAACGAAGTGTAAATAGAGTCTGAGGCAGTGTTAGAATCACGATCCGCCGCATCAATCCACGGCTACAGAAACACAAGACATTCGACGGCATTTTATCGGCAAACTTTCAAAAACTGAGCGTCCACACTTCGCATGTGTTCAGGACATCATATGAGACATTTTGAAAATGAACTACAAACACCAGACACTGGACATGAATATATACCTCATGCACAGCGAACTTCTTTCTTTTTTTCTGTTCAAATGTAGCCAAATAATAAAAACCCTTTTAAGAATAACAGAAACAAATCAGATACTAGATGTTTTGATATACAGTGGCTTCATTCCGTATGTAGATTTTCAACGTAGTATTTTACAATCGACTTATTATGTATTTATGGAATGACATTGACATTAGTCGTGGAATCCAATGAAATAGGTTGTATCTTCATTATACAATACTGGAATGTGATGTTTTTAGTAGACGATCTCTTTTTGATAAATGCTTTAAAGATTGAATGTTTGCAGATGTCTGACTGAGGTTGCTTTTTGGAGCCGTAGATCGAGTGTTGCTAATGGACGAATTAGTAGGAACCATCGAACACCGATCTGGACACCAATAGAGTCTTTAGTGAATTTAATTTAGATGATTGCAAAGCGTCGGGAAATTTTCATAATGGGAAATGGTCGATATAGTGGAATAATGGTTGACCCGGCCGGCCACCTATCTACCCTGTACATTTTTAAATCATGACAAGGCTTTCGAAATCAGACCCGGTAGTTATAGAAATCAGATGATTATCAATTTTATTGAAAAATAACCCAACAAGGTATCATTTCTCTTGGGCCTAATGATTGATAATGATAATGGTAATTGATTTATTCATTTATATTGCGTCGAACTGTGAACTAATCTGCGCGCGGTTTATTTCGCGAGAATAAAATACAGCACATACAGATATAGTCATCCGCACTCGAGTGAGAATATATATATATACGTCTTCAAAAGTAGATTTTGAGGTGACACATTTTCGATCGTGCAATTTTAGAAATATTTCGAAATATACGCTTGATTTTCTACTTGGTGAACGTTTGAATTTGTGGGCGTCGCCGACATGTGTGAAATCAGGTGATTATCGTTTAGAATCTACAGAGTGACGACAGGGTGTGTCTATACAGAGAACTGTGAATCGGTCGACAGGAGCTCCTCGGATAGTTCCGGCTGATCTCTATCAACCTGGAGAGCTACAGAATCGAGAATGTTACATGAAGTTCTTCGATCTTCCAGTGAATTGATTAAAACCACGCATACGTTAAACATCATTTTGATGCACAAAGCGGAATTTGTGACCTGTTGTCTCATCACGCTGACAGTTCACGGGTGTCCAAGGCCTGAGCTAAAATCAGCCACGCTCGATTTATCATTTTGACACCCTTTACTTACTCCATCGACTGGACCCTGGAATATCATATATCAATATCTGCACACTATTTGGACTTCTGAGGTATTTCTGTTCGGCAGATATGAAAACATCATCAATTACGTCGACGATCAATCCTCTGCGAGGTTGTAAGATAAATGTCTCAACAGAATCTCGTATGTTCTATGAGACAATCATAGGTTTTCCAATACAGTTTATCGGGTTCATTTTGAATGTTATTTGTTATTGTGTATTAAGGAAATTTCCGTTTAATTCTGGTTACTATGTTCTACAAATGCTCGCTGTCACGGACGCTTTATATCTATTCATATCGATGCCGATGCACAGCATTGGGCTGCTCTGGGGTTATCTACGTTTCGGGAAGTTTTACAAATACGGAAATTGGAAAGCATTTCTCCCGGAAATCGACCTCATACTTTACCCGTTGATGGAATGCATGATGATAATCAGGAATTGGTTGGTGGTAATGCTCAGCCTTGAGCGTCTCATCGCTATTTATTTCCCGTTAAAATCCGGAATCTCGCTCACCAAGACATTCATACGTCGTCTTACTATTGCGCTCTACGTCATCATTATCTGCGGCAACTACCACCAATTTGCTTTCAAAAAATATTATGGCAGGTCATCGTGTTACTACATCTATTCAAGACGGCGCTGGTACTATTATTATGATCACAGTGAAATGTTGGGGACAATTAAGAAGTTTTCAGTAGTTATATTCGCATTCCTATTTCCATTTTTCGCACTGGTTGCCATAAATCTGATCATCCTGATTTTCATGATAAGTTATCTAAAAAGACAAAGTCGCTCAGACTCGGCAGATAGTAAAGGCAGCTCCCAGACTATAGTGAAAGCAACTAGAACAATCGGTTTGATTGTCGTAGCTTTCTTCTTATTCGAGACGCCATCCGCCGCATTGCAGGTACGTTACTGTGTTTATTTGCTTCAAGGTTTGGACGCGGGACCCATATCTGGCGAGCGTTTGTACGGACTGTTACTGAGTCAAATCGACTCGTTCGTCAATTTCTTCATCTATTTCATCGTCAACAAAAAATTTCGAACAGCTTTAACGAAGTGTAAATAGAGTCTGAGGCAGTGTTAGAATCATGATCCGCCGCATCAATCTGCAGCTACAGAAACACCAGACATTCGACATTTTATCGGCAAACTTTCAAAAACTGATCGTCCATACTTCGCATGTGTTCAGGACATCGTGTGAGACATTTTGAAAATGAACTACAAACACGAGACACTGGACATGAATATATACCTCATGCACAGCGAACTTTTTCCTTTTTTTCTGTTCAAATGTAGCCAAATAATAAAAACCCTTTTAAGAATAACAGCAACAAATCAGATACTAGATGTTTTGATATACAGTGGCTTCATTCCGTATGTAGATTTTCAACGTAGTATTTTACAATCGACTTATTATGTATTTATGGAATGACATTGACATTAGTCGTGGAATCCAATGAAATAGGTTGTATCTTCATTATACAATACTGGAATGTGATGTTTTTAGTAGACGATCTCTTTTTGATGAATGCTTTAAAGATTGAATGTTTGCAGATGTCTGACTGAGGTTGCTTTTTGTAGCCGTAGATCGAGTGTTACTAATGGACGAATTAGTAGGAACCATCGAACACCGATCTGGACACCAATAAAGTTTTTAGTGAATTTAATTTAAATCATTGCAAAGCGTCGGACAATTTATATCATGGAAAATGATCGATATAGTGGAATAATGGTTGACCCGGCCGGCCACCTATCTACCCTGTACATTTTTAAATCATGACCAGGCTTTCGAAATCAGACCCGGTAGTTATAGAAATGAACTGATTATCAATTTTATTGAAAAATAACCCAACAAGGAATCATTTCTCTTGGGCCTAATGATTGATAATGATAATGGTAATTGATTTATTCATTTATATTGCGTCGAACTGTGAACTAATCTGCGCGCGGTTTATTTCGCGAGAATAAAATACAGCACATACAGATATAGTCATCCGCACTCGAGTGAAAATATATATACGTCTTCAGAAGTAGATTTTGAGGTGACACATTTTCGATCGTGCAATTTTAGAAATATTTCGAAATATACGCTTGATTTTCTACTTGGTGAACGTTTGAATTTGTGGGCGTCGCCGACATGTGTGAAATCAGGTGATTATCGTTTAGAATCTACAGAGTGAAGACAGGGTGTGTCTATCCAGAGAACTGTGAATCGGTCGACAGGAGCTCCCCGGATAGCTGATCTCTATCAACCTGGAGAGCTACAGAATCGAGAATGTTACATGAATCTCTCCGATCTTCCAGTGAATTGATTAAAACCACGCATACGTTAAACATCATTTTGATGCACAAAGCGGAATTTGTGACCTGTTGTCTCATCTCGCTGATCACGGGTGTCCAAGGCTTGAGCTAAAATCAGCCACGCTCGATTTGTCATTTTGACACCCTTTACTCAATCCCTCGACTGGACCCTGGAATATCATATATCAATATCTGCACACTATTTAGACTTCTGAGGTATTTCTGTTCGGCAGATATGAAAACATCATCAATTACGTCGACGATCAATCCTCTGCGAGGTTGTAAGATAAATGTCTCAACAGAATCTCGTATGTTCTATGAGACAATCATAGGTTTTCCAATACAGTTTATCGGGTTCATTTTGAATGTTATTTGTTACTGTGTATTAAGGAAATTTCCGTTTAATTCTGGTT
Organism: Tubulanus polymorphus; assembly: GCF_964204645.1. Classification (NCBI taxonomy): domain Eukaryota; kingdom Metazoa; phylum Nemertea; class Palaeonemertea; order Tubulaniformes; family Tubulanidae; genus Tubulanus; species Tubulanus polymorphus. The sequence continues at coordinate 11,406,866 of NC_134034.1, forward strand.
ACTATGTTTTACAAATGCTCGCTGTCGCGGACGCTTTATACCTTTTGATATCGATGCCGATGCACAGCATTGGGCTGCTGTGGAGTTATCTACGTTTCGGGAAGTTTTACAAGTACGGAGATTGGAAAGCATTTCTCCCGGAAATCGACCTCATACTTGTCCCGTTGAAAGATACTGTGATGATAATCAGGAATTGGTTGGTGGTAATGCTCAGTCATGAGCGTCTCATCGCCATTTATTTCCCGTTAAAATCCGGACTCTGGCTCAGCAAGACATACATACGTCGTCTTACTATTGCGCTCTGCGTCATCGTTATCTGTGGTAGTTACCACCAATTTGTTTTCGAAAAATACTATCGCAGGTCATCGTGTTACTACATCTATTCAAGACGGCGCTGGTACTATTATTATGATCACAGTGAAATGTTGGGGACAATTAAGAAGTTTTCAGTAGTTATATTCGCATTCCTATTTCCATTTTTCGCACTGGTTGCCATAAATCTGATCATCCTGGTTTTCATGATAAGGTATCTAAAAAGACAAAGTCGCTCAGACTCGGCAGATAGTAAAGGCAGCTCCCGGTCTATAGTGAAAACAACTAGAACAATCGGTTTGATTGTCGTAGCTTTCTTCTTATTCGAGACGCCATCCGCCGCATTGCAGTTACGTTACTGTGTTTATTTGCTTCAAGGTTTGGACGCGGGACACATTTTTGGCGAGCGTATGTACGGACTGTTACTGAGTCAAATCGACTCGTTCGTCAATTTCTTCATCTATTTCATCGTCAACAAAAAATTTCGAACAGCTTTAACGATGTGTAAATAGAGTCTGAGGCAGTGTTAGAATCATGATCCGCCGCATCAATCTGCAGCTACAGAAACACCAGACATTCGACGACATTTTATCGGCAAACTTTCAAAAACTGAGCGTCCACACTTCGCATGTGTTCAGGACATCATGTGAGACATTTTGAAAAATGAACTAAAAACACCAGACACTGGACATGAATATATACCTCATGCACAGCAAACTTCTTCCTTTTTTTCTGTTCAAATGTAGCCAAGTAATTAAACTTTTCTAAAGAATAACAGAAACAAATCAGATACTAGATATTTTGATATACAGTGGCTTCATTCCGTATGTAGATTTTCAACGTAGTATTTTACAATCGACTTATTATGTATTTATGGAATGACATTGACATTAGTCGTGGAATCCAATAATGAAATAGGTTGTATCTTTATTATACAATACTGGAATGTGATGTCTTTAGTAGACGATCTCTTTTTGATGAATGCTTTAAAGATTGAATGTTTGCAGATGTCTGACTGAGGTTGCTTTTTGGGGCCGTAGATCGAGTGTTGCTAATGGACGAATTAGTAGGAACCATCGAACACCGATCTGGACACCAATAGAGTCTTTAGTGAATTAGATTTAGATGATTGCAAAGCGTCGGGCAATTTTCATAATAGATAATTGTCGATATAGTGGAATAATGGTTGACCCGGCGTAGCCACCTATCTACCCTGTACATTTTTAAATCATGACCAGGCTTTCGAAATCAGACCCGGTAGTTATAGAAATCAGATGATTATCAATTTTATTGAAAAATAGCCAAACAAGGAATCATTTCTCTATGGCCTAATGATTGATAATGATAATGGTAATTGATTTATTCATTTATATTGCGTCGAACTGTGAACTAATCTGCGCGCGGTTTATTTCGCGAGAATAAAATACAGCACATACAGATATAGTCATCCGCACTCGAGTGACAATATCTATATATATACGTCTTCAGAAGTAGATTTTGAGGTGACGCATTTTCGATCGTGCAATTTTAGAAATATTTCGAAATAAACGCTTGATTTCTACTTGGTGAACGTTTGAATTTGTGGGCGTCGCCGACTTGTGTGAAATCAGGTGATTATCGTTTAGAATCTACAGAGTGACGACAGGGTGTGTCTATCCAGAGAACTGTGAATCGGTCGACAGGAGCTCCCCGGATAGTTCCGGCTGATCTCTATCAACCTGGAGAGCTACTGAATCGAGAATGTTTCATGAAGTTCTCCGATCTTCCAGTGAATTGATTAAAACCACGCATACGTTAAACATCATTTTGATGCACAAAGCGGAATTTGTGACCTGTTGTCTCATCTCGCTGACAGTTCACGGGTGTCCAAGGCCTGAGCTAAAATCAGCCACGCTCGATTTGTCATTTTGACACCCTTTACTCAATCCCTCGACTGGACCCTGGAATATCATATATCAATATCTGCACACTATTTAGAATTCTGAGGTATTTCTGTTCGTCAGATATGAATACATCTTCAACTATGTCAGCTACCTCGACGACGATCGATCCTCTGCGAGGTTGTAAGATAAATGTCTCAACAGAATCTCGTATGTTCTATGAGACAATTATAGGTTTTCCAATACAGTTTATCGGGTTCATTTTGAATGTTATTTGTTACTGTATATTAAGGAAATTTCCGTTTAATTCTGGTTACTATGTTCTACAAATGCTCGCTGTCGCGGACGCTTTATATCTATTCATATCGATGCCGCTGCAAAGCATTGGGCTGCTCTGGGGTTATCTACGTTTCGGGAAGTTTTACAAGTACGGAGTTTGGAAAGCATTTCTCCCGGAAATCGACCTCATACTTTACCCGTTGATGGAATGCATGATGATAATCAGGAATTGGTTGGTGGTAATGCTCAGTCTTGAGCGTCTCATCGCTATTTATTTCCCTTTAAAATCCGGACTCTGGCTCACCAAGACATACATACGTCGTCTTACTATTGCGCTCTACGTCATCATCATCTGTGGCAACTACCACCAATTTGTTTTCGAAAAATACTATGGCTGGTCATCGTGTTACTACATCTATTCAAGATGGCGCTGGTACTATTATTATGATCACAGTGAAATGTTGGGGACAATTAAGAGGTTTTCAGTAGTTATATTCGCATTCCTAATTCCATTTTTCGCACTGGTTGCCATAAATGTGATCATCTTGATCTTCATGATAAAGTATTTAGAAAGAAAAAGTCGCTCAGACTCGGCAGATAGTAAAGGCAGCTCCCAGTCTATAGCGAAAGCAACCAAAACAATAGCTTTGGTTGTCGTGGCTTTCTTCTTATTTGAGACGCCATCTGCTGCCTTGACACTTAGTTACAATATCAATGTAATTAGAAGGGTAGGCTCTAACTCTTATCTACTAGCATTAGTGGCTCGTAGCTCTTACCATCGTTTGTACGGACTGTTACTGAGTCAAATCGACTCGTTCGTCAATTTCTTCATCTATTTCATCGTCAACAAAAAAATTTCGAACAGCTTTAACGAAGTGTAAATAGAGTCTGAGGCAGTGTTAGAATCATGATCCGCCGCATCAATCTGCAGCTACAGAAACACCAGACATTCGACGACATTTTATAGGCAAACTTTCTAAAACTAAGCGTCCATACTTCGCATGTGTTCAGGACATCATATGAGACATTTTGAAAATGAACTACAAACACCAGACACTGGACATGAATATATACCTCATGCACAGCGAACTTCTTTCTTTTTTTTCTGTTCAAATGTAGCCAAGTAATAAAACTTTTCTAAAGAAAAACAGAAACAAATCAGATACTAGATGTTTTGATATACAGTGGCTTCATTCCGTATGTAGATTTTCAACGTAGTATTTTACAATCGACTTATTATGTATTTATGGAATGATATTGACACTAGTCGTGGAATCCAATAATGAAATAGGTTGTATCTTCATTATACAATACTGGAATGTGATGTTTTTAGTAGACGATCTCTTTTTGATGAATGCTTTAAAGATTGAATGTTTGCAGATGTCTGACTGAGGTTGCTTTTTGGAGCCGTAGATCGAGTGTTGCTAATGGACGAATTAGTAGGAACCATCGAACACCAATAGAGTCTTTAGTGAATTAAATTTAAATCATTGCAAAGCGTGGGACAATTTTCATAATGTGAAATGGTCGATATAGTGGAATAATGGTTGACCCGGCCGGCCACCTATCTACCCTGTACATTTTTTAATCATGACCGGGCTTTCGAGATCAGACCCGGTAGTTATAGAAATGAACTGATTATCAATTTTATTGAAAAATAACCCAACAAGGAATCATTTCTCTTGGGCCTAATGATTGATAATGATAATGGTAATTGATTTATTCATTTATATTGCGTCGAACTGTGAACTAATCTGCGCGCGGTTTAAAACCACGCATACGTTAAACATCATTTTGATGCACAAAGCGGAATTTGTGACCTGTTGTCTCATCACGCTGATAGTTCACGGGTGTCCAAGGCCTGTGCTAAAATCAGCCACGCTCGATTTGTCATTTTGACACCCTTTACTCAATCCCTCGACTGGACCCTGGAATATCATATATCAATATCTGCACACTATTTAGACTTCTGAGGTATTTCTGTTCGGCAGATATGAAAACATCATCAATTACGTCGACGATCAATCCTCTGCGAGGTTGTAAGATAAATGTCTCAACAGAATCTCGTATGTTCTATGAGACAATCATAGGTTTTCCAATACAGTTTATCGGGTTTATTTTGAATGTTATTTGTTACTGTATATTAAGGAAATTTCCGTTTAATTCTGGTTACTATGTTCTACAAATGCTCGCTGTCGCGGACGCTTTATTTCTTCTGATATCGATGCCGATGCACAGCATTGGGCTGCTGTGGGGTTATCTACGTTTCGGGAAGTTTTACAAGTACGGAAATTGGAAAGCATTTCTCCCGGAAATCGACCTCATACTTGTCCCGTTGAAAGATGCTGTGATGATGAATAGGAATTGGTTGGTGGTAATGCTCAGCCTTGAGCGTCTCATCGCCATTTATTTCCCGTTAAAATCCGGACTCTGGCTCAGCAAGACATACATACGTCGTCTTACTATTGCGCTCTGCGTCATCGTTATCTGTGGTAGTTACCACCAATTTGTTTTCGAAAAATACTATCGCAGGTCATCGTGTTACTACATCTATTCAAGATGGCGCTGGTACTATTATTATGGTCACACACCAATGTTAGGGACAATTAAGACGTTTTCAGTAGTTATATTCGCATTCCTAATTCCATTTTTCGCACTGGTTGCCATAAATCTGATCATCCTGGTTTACATGATAAGTTATCTAAAAAGACAAAGTCGCTCAGACTCGGCAGATAGTAAAGGCAGCTCCCGGTCTATAGTGAAAACAACTAGAACAATCGGTTTGATTGTCGTAGCTTTCTTCTTATTCGAGACGCCATCCGCCGCATTGCAGGTACGTTACTGTGTTTATTTGCTTCAAGGTTTGGACGCGGCGCCCATATCTGGCGAGCGTATGTACGGACTGTTACTGAGTCAAATCGACTCGTTCGTCAATTTCTTCATCTATTTCATCGCCAACAAAAAATTTCGAACAGCTTTAACGAAGTGTAAATATAGTCTGAGGCAGTGTTAGAATCATGGTCCGCCGCATCAATCTGCAGCTACAGAAACACCAGACATTCGACGACATTTTATCGGCAAACTTTCAAAAACTGAGCGTCCACACTTCGCATGTGTTCAGGACATCATGTAAGACATTTTGAAAAAATGAACTAAAAACACCAGACACTGGACATGAATATATACCTCATGCACAGCAAACTTCTTTCTTTTTTTTTCTTTTCAATTGTAGCCAAATAAAAAGCCTATTAAGAATAACAGCAACAAATCAGAAACTAGACGTTTTGATATACAGTGGCTACATTCCGTATGTAGATTTTCAACGTAGTATTTTACAATCGACTTATTATGTATTTATGGAATGATATTGACATTAGTCGTGGAATCCAATAATGAAATAGGTTGTATCTTTATTATACAATACTGGAATGTGATGTTTTTAGTAGACGATCTCTTTTTGATGAATGCTTTAAACATTGAATGTTTGCAGATTGATGTCTGACTGATTAGTAGGAACCATCGAACACCAATCTGGACGCCAATAGAGTGTTTAGTGAATTTAATTTAAATCATTGCAAAGCGTCGGACAATTTATATCATGGAAAATGGTCGATATAGTTGAATAATGGTTGACCCGGCCGGCCACCTATCTACCCTGTACATTTTTAAATCATGACCAGGCTTTCGAAATCAGACCCGGTAGTTATAGAAATGAACTGATTATCAATTTTATTGAAAAATAACCCAACAAGGAATCATTTCTCTATGGCCTAATGATTGATAATGATAATGGTAATTGATTTATTCATTTATATTGCGTCGAACTATGAACTAATCTGCGCGCGGTTTATTTCGCGAGAATAAAATACAGCACATACAGATATAGTCATCCGCACTCGAGTGAGAATATATATATATATATATACGTCTTCAAAAGTAGATTTTGAGGTGACGCATTTTCGATCGTGCAATTTTAGAAATATTTCGAAATATACGCTTGATTTTCTACTTGGTGAACGTTTGAATTCGTGGGCGTCGCCGACGTATGTGAAATCAGGTGATTATCGTTTAGAATCTACAGAGTGACGACAGGGTGTGTCTATACAGAGAACTGTGAATCGGTCGACAGGAGCTCCCCGGATAGTTCCGGCTGATCTCTATCAACCTGGAGAGCTGCAGAATCGAGAATGTTTCATGAAGTTCTCCGATCTTTCAGTGAATTGATTAAAACGACGCATACGTTAAACATCATTTTGATGCACAAAGCGGAATTTGTGACCTGTTGTCTCATCACGCTGACAGTTCACGGGTGTCCAAGGCCTGAGCTAAAATCAGCCACGCTCGATTTATCATTTTGACACCCTTTACTTACTCCCTCGACTGGACCCTGGAATATCATATATCAATATCTGCACACTATTTAGACTTCTGAGGTATTTCTGTTCGGCAGATATGAATACATCTTCAACTATGTCAACGATCAATCCTCTGCGAGGTTGTAAGATAAATGTCTCAACAGAATCTCGTATGTTTTATGAGACAATCATAGGTTTTCCAATACAGTTTATCGGGTTCATTTTGAATGTTATTTGTTACTGTGTATTAAGGAAATTTCCGTTTAATTCTGGTTACTATGTTCTACAAATGCTCGCTGTCACGGACGCTTTATATCTATTCACATCGATGCCGATGAACAGCATTGGGCTGCTGTGGGGTTATCTACGTTTCGGGAAGTTTTACAAGTACGGAGTTTGGAAAGCATTTCTCCCGGAAGTCGACCTCATACTTCACCCGTTGACGGAATGCATGATGATAATCAGGAATTGGTTGGTGGTAATGCTCAGTCTTGAGCGTCTCATCGCCATTTATTTCCCGTTAAAATCCGGACTCTGGCTCACCAAGACATACATGCGTCGTCTTACTATTGCGCTCTACGTCATCGTTATCTGTGGTAGTTACCACCAATTTGTTTACAAAAAATTGTATGCCAGGTCATCGTGTTACTACATCTATTCAAGATGGCGCTGGTACTATAATTATGATACCACGCTAATGTTGGCGACAATTGAGATGCTTTCAGTAAGTATATTCGCATTCCTGTTTCCATTTTTGGCACTGGTTGCCATAAATCTGATCATCTTGGTTTTCATGTTAAGTTATCTAAAAAGACAAAGTCGCTCAGACTCGGTAGATAGTAAAGGCAGCGCCCGGTCTATAGTGAAAGCAACTAGAACAATCGGTTTGGTTGTCATAGCTTTCTTCTTATTCGAGACGCCATCCGCCACATTGCAGGTACGTTACTGTGTTTATTTGCTTCAAGGTTTGGACGCGGCACCCATATCTGGCGAGCGTATGTACGGACTGTTACTGAGTCAAATCGACTCGTTCGTCAATTTCTTCATCTATTTCATCGTCAACAAAACATTTCGAACAGCTTTAACGAAGTGTAAATAGAGTCTGGGACAGTGTTAGAATCATGATCCGCCGCATCAATCTGCAGCTACAGAAACACCAGACATTCGACGACATTTTATCGGCAAACTTTCAAAAACTGAGCGTCCACATTTCGCATGTGTTCAGGACATCATGTGAGACATTTTGAAAATGAACTACAAACACCAGACACTGGACATGAATATATACCTCATGCACAGCGAACTTTTTCCTTTTTTTCTGTTCAAATGTAGCCAAATAATAAAACTTTTCTAAAGAATAACAGAAACAAATCAGATACTAGATGTTTTGATATACAGTGGCTTCATTCCGTATGTAGATTTTCAACGTAGTATTTTACAATCGACTTATTATGTATTTATGGAATGACATTGACATTAGTCGTGGAATCCAATGAAATAGGTTGTATCTTTATTATACAATACTGGAATGTGATGTTTTTAGTAGACGATCTCTTTTTGATGAATGCTTTAAAGATTGAATGTTTGCAGATGTCTGACTGAGGTTGCTTTTTGGAGCCGTAGATCGAGTGTTGCTAATGGACGAATTAGTAGGAACCATCGAACACCGATCTGGACACCAATAGAGTCTTTAGTGAATTTAATTTAGATGATTGCAAAGCGTCGGGCAATTTTCATAATGGGAAATGGTCGATATAGTGGAATAATGGTTGACCCGGCCGGCCACCTATCTACCCTGTACATTTTTAAATCATGACCAGGCTTTCGAAATCAGACCCGGTAGTTATAGAAATGAACTGATTATCAATTTTATTGAAAAATAACCCAACAAGGAATCATTTCTCTATGGCCTAATGATTGATAATGATAATGGTAATTGATTTATTCATTTATATTGCATCGAACTGTGAACTAATCTGCGCGCGGTTTATTTCGCGAGAATAAAATACAGCACATACAGATATAGTCATCCGCACTCGAGTGAAAATATATATATACGTCTTCAAAAGTAGATTTTGAGGTGACGCATTTTCGATCGTGCAATTCTAGAAATATTTCGAAATATACGCTTGATTTTCTACTTGGTGAACGTTTGAATTCGTGGGCGTCGCCGACTTGTGTGAAATCAGGTGATTATCGTTTAGAATCTACAGAGTGACGACAGGGTGTGTCTATCCAGAGAACTGTGAATCGGTCGACAGGAGCTCCCCCGATAGTTCCGGCTGATCTCTATCAACCTGGAGAGCTACAGAATCGAGAATGTTTCATGAAGTTCTCCGATCTTCCAGTGAATTGATTAAAACGACGCATACGTTAAACATCATTTTGATGCACAAAGCGGAATTTGTGACCTGTTGTCTCATCACGCTGATAGTTCACGGGTGTCCAAGGCCTGAGCTAAAATCAGCCACGCTCGATTTGTCATTTTGACACCGTTTACTAAATCCCTCGACTGGACCCTGGAATATCATATATCAATATCTGCACACTATTTAGACTTCTGAGGTATTTCTGTTCGGCAGATATGAAAACATCATCAATTACGTCGACGATCAATCCTCTGCGAGGTTGTAAGATAAATGTCTCAACAGAATCTCGTATGTTCTATGAGACAATCATAGGTTTTCCAATACAGTTTATCGGGTTCATTTTGAATGTTATTTGTTACTGTGTATTAAGGAAATTTCCGTTTAATTCTGGTTACTATGTTTTACAAATGCTCGCTGTCGCGGACGCTTTATACCTTTTGATATCGATGCCGATGCACAGCATTGGGCTGCTGTGGAGTTATCTACGTTTCGGGAAGTTTTACAAGTACGGAGATTGGAAAGCATTTCTCCCGGAAATCGACCTCATACTTGTCCCGTTGAAAGATACTGTGATGATAATCAGGAATTGGTTGGTGGTAATGCTCAGTCTTGAGCGTCTCATCGCTATTTATTTCCCGTTAAAATCCGGACTCTGGCTCACCAAGACATACATACGTCGTCTTACTATTGCGCTCTGCGTCATCGTTATCTGTGGTAGTTACCACCAATTTGTTTTCGAAAAATACTATCGCAGGTCATCGTGTTACTACATCTATTCAAGATGGCGCTGGTACTATTATTATGGTCACACACCAATGTTGGGGACAATTAAGACGTTTTCAGTAATTATATTCGCATTCCTATTTCCATTTTTCGCACTGGTTGCCATAAATCTGATCATCCTGGTTTTCATGATAAGGTATCTAAAAAGACAAAGTCGCTCAGACTCGGCAGATAGTAAAGGCAGCTCCCGGTCTATAGTGAAAGCAACTAGAACAATCGGTTTGGTTGTCATAGCTTTCATCTTATTCGAGACGCCATCCGCCGCATTGCAGTTACGTTTCTGTGTTTTTTTGCTTCAAGGTTTGGACTGGGAACCCATAACAGGCGAGCGTATGTACGGACTGTTACTGAGTCAAATCGACTCGTTCGTCAATTTCTTCATCTATTTCATCGCCAACAAAAAATTTCGAACAGCTTTAACGAAGTGTAAATAGAGTCTGAGGCAGTGTTAGAATCATGATCCGCCGCATCAATCTGCAGCTACAGAAACACCAGACATTCGACGACATTTTATCGGCAAACTTTCAAAAACTGAGCGTCCACACTTCGCATGTGTTCAGGACATCATGTGATACATTTTGAAAAATGAACTAAAAACACCAGAAACTGGACATGAATATATACCTCATGCACAGCGAACTTCTTTCTTTTTTTCTGTTTAAATGTAGCCAAATAATAAAACTTTTCTAAAGAATAACAGAAACAAATCAGATACTAGATGTTTTGATATACAGTGGCTTCATTCCGTATGTAGATTTTCAACGTAGTATTTTACAATCGACTTATTATGTATTTATGGAATGATATTGACATTAGTCGTGGAATCCAATAATGAAATAGGTTGTATCTTTATTATACAATACTGGAATGTGATGTTTTTAGTAGACGATCTCTTTTTGATAAATGCTTTAGAGATTGAATGTTTGCAGATGTCTGACTGAGGTTGCTTTTTGGGGCTGTAGATCGAGTGTTGCTAATGGACGAATTAGTAGGAACCATCGAACACCGATCTGGACACCAATAGAGCCTTTAGTGAATTAGATTTAGATGATTGCAAAGTGTCAGGCAATTTTCATGATAGAAAATGGTCGATATAGTGGAATGATGGTTGACCCGGCCGGCCACCTATCTACCCTGTACATTTTTAAATCATGACCAGGCATTCGAAATCAGACCCGGTAGTTATAGAAATGAACTGATTATCAATTGTATTGAAAAATAACCCAACAAGGTATCATTTCTCTTCGGCCTAATGATTGATAATGATAATGGTAATTGATTTATTCATTTATATTGCGTCGAACTGTGAACTAATCTGCGCGCGGTTTATTTCGCGAGAATAAAATACAGCACATACAGATATAGTCATCCGCACTCGAGTGACAATATATATATACGTCTTCAAAAGTAGATATTGAGGTGACGCATTTTCGATCGTGCAATTTTAGAAATATTTCGAAATATACGCTTGATTTTCTTTATATTCTACTGATAGAACGTTTGAATTTGTGGGCGTCGCCGACTTGTGTGAAATCAGGTGATTATCGTTTAGAATCTACAGAGTGACGACAGGGTGTGTCTATCCAGAGAACTGTGAATCGGTCGACAGGAGCTCCCCGGATAGTTCCGGCTGATCTCTATCAACCTGGAGAGCTACAGAATCGAGAATGTTTCATGAATCTCTCCGATCTTCCAGTGAATTGATTAAAACCACGCATACGATGAAAACCATTTGATGCACAAGAGCGGAATTTGTGACCTGTTGTCTCATCTTGCTGACAGTTCACGACTTAATTTGTCATTTTGACACCGTTTACTAAATCCCTCGACTGGACCCTGCATTATCATAGTAAGATTCTGCACACTATTTAGACTTCTGAGGTATTTCTGTTCGGCAGATATGAATACATCTTCAACTATGTCAGCTACCTCGACGACGATCGATCCTCTGCGAGGTTGTAAGATAAATGTCTCAACAGAATCTCGTATGTTTTATGAGACAATCATAGGTTTTCCGATACAGTTTATCGGGTTCATTTTGAATGTTATTTGTTATTGTGTATTAAGGAAATTGCCGTTTAATTCTGGTTACTATGTTCTACAAATGCTCGCTATCGCGGACGCTTTATATCTACTCATATCGATGCCGACGCTCACCGCCGGGCTGCTGTGGGGTTATGTACGTTTCGGGAAGTATTATAAATATGCCAATTTTAAAGGTTTCCTTCCGGGTGTCGACCTTATCCTATATCCGTTGGTGCACTGTTTGATGCCGATCAGGAATTGGTTGGTGGTAATGCTCAGCCTTGAGCGTCTCATCGCTATTTATTTCCCGTTAAAATCCGGACTCTGGCTCACCAAGACATACATACGTCGTCTTACTATTGCGCTGTACGTCATCGTTATCTGCGGTAGTTACCACCAATTTGTCTTCGAAAAATTCTATCTCACGCCATCGTGTCCCTACATCTATTCAAGATGGCACCAGTTCCATTATTATGATCACAGACCAATTTTGGGGACAATTAAGAGGTTTTCAGTAATCATATTCTCATTCCTGTTTCCATTTTCAACACTGGCTGTAATAAATCTTACCATCCTGGTTTTCATGATAAGGTATCTGAAAAGACGTAGTCACTCAAACTCGGCAGATAGTAAAGGCAGCTCCCAGTCTTTAGTGAAAGCAACCAAACTCATCGCATTGGTTGTCGTAGCTTTCTTCTTATTCGAGACGCCATCCGCCGCATTGACGATGCGTTATGATATTTCTATGTTTGCAGGCTTTGCCGGGGAAACCATATCTGGCGAGCGTTTGCTCGGACTGTTACTGAGTCAAGCTGACTCGTCCGTCAATTTCTTCATCTATTTCATCGTCAACAAGAAATTTCGAACAGTTTTAACAAAGTGTAAATAGAGTCCGGGGCAGTGTTGGAATCATGATCCGCTACATTAAACATCGACATTCGACTTTTAATCAGCAAACTTTCAAAAACTGACCGACCACACTTTTACGTGTTCAGTACTTCAACAGAGAAATTTCTTATTGAAAATGAACTACAAACACCAGACATTAGATATTTTATCAGAACACTTTCAAAAACAGATCGTCCACACTTCACATGTGTTCAGTACTTCACTAGAGACAATTCTAATTGAAAATGAACTACAGACATCAGACATTAGACATACCTCATGAACGAGAGCGAATTGTTTTCCTTTTTTTTGTTCAAATGTAGCCGAGTAATAAAAAATGTTTCGGGAATAACAGCAATTAACCAGAAAGATGTTTTGATAGCCTTACAAAATAGATTGAAAACAATATATTCCCCGGATATAGATTTTGAATGTTATCGCGCACCTGCAGCAGACACTAGTATACAGCATAACGCGAAACACGTCACGTGACTATACATGTAATTTTCTCTGACGCTTTGAAGACAGAATAGCGACGGAAATTGCTGCTCCTCAATCGTAGAACAGAAGCCGAAAGAATCGGCGAAAGAATATTAACTGAATATTAACTGTAATGTCAGTGCAACATACGAGTAGTTAGGGCATGTCACTCCAGGACAGGAGCGAGTGAGTGGGGATCATGAGGGACGTCACTTCAGTCCACCTCCTCCCCCCTCCCCTCACTTATCCTAACCACAGGGGCGGATCCAGGGGGATGGGTAGACAGTATTGGAAGGAAATTTAAGGGCACCTTTCTGATCTTAGGGCACACCCAGTACCCAGGTCAATGCGAGTGCTGAAGGTGCGACGTCCTTCGAAGGGGGTATGGGGGCCCTCCCCAGAACATTTTGAAAATATGGTACCATTTACAGGCTTTTAGAGGGCTTCTAGAGACTAGCAGAGCAATCCAGAATAAACGACCCGGACACGGAATTAGCGGTTGCTGAAATAATGCCTTTAAAAATATTGCCGGTGAAATTTCGAAGGGCACTTAAAAATTCTAGACCGTATTGGGCAATACGGCTAATACGGTCTGGATCCGCCCCTGAACTACTCATACGGTTACGTGGAACTGAAACATCCATTCATGCCATTCGATTTAAACGAAGAATTCTAAAAGAAAAAAAGATTTGACTGATCATCGAACTATATATCTGTAGTACTTTGATTTCCGAAAATCAAACCCGCGGTTTCATTCCGGGCAGTGTGATTTGACACAACAAATTGAAAATAAAAACTCGTTCTTCGCCAGGACAACGCTCGACTGGAATTAACTGCCGGATAACATCGTCTGCTCCGGTACAACTGAGGCCCAACTCACCGGTATCATAATAAGTCTAACATAAAATTACAGATTACAGAGGCCAAAAGACCTGCTTATATTATATTCATCTTTTTTGTTTAAATTTCAGCTACACGGAATCTAAACGGCGACGGATGGTGCAGTGTATGGAGTCATTCCCACGTGATAACGTTCGACGATCGTGTTTATCATTTCGACGGATCTTGTTCGTACATTCTGGCTAAAGACTGCGTGCTCGATACGTTCAGTATTACTATGGTTAACGATGACCAGTGCAAGTCTTCCAGTTTATGCGTCCGGTATCGTGCTCTTTATTAACCTCCCATCCTCTACTCACCACCAGATGGCGCCACGAAACACTGAGTCACTCATAGTGAAAATCCAGTTCATTTTCTCGATTGAATTTGAACTCGATTTTTAGGCTGCCTTAGTCGAATATCGTCAAACGAGTCGTCGGATAGATATAAAATTCCCTTTCTCGCTCAGTGTATGGTACAAATTTCACTGAAAATTGATAAGAAAAATATCCGAAAAAAATCGAATCGAATCTAATTGAAATGTAGAAGGAATTGAAGCGCGATAGCCGATTAACTACTAGTGACTCCTAGCGGATTATCGCGGAATCGATTTAGAATACCAAACGTGAAAATTGATGATATCAAATATTTCTATTCGAACGATATAAATATTTCACATTTTTCTGTCTATTTTGCAGTGAAGTTATAATCGATGTCGGATCGGACAGCTGTCGTCTGGGCCTCGTCAACGGAACACAAGTCGTTAAAATCAACGACAACGAAGTGGCCACGCCCACCGACGAAAATGGATTCCTCATCGAAAAGGTTCGTATATTCGCCGGTCCGGAGATCGACGGAATTCTATCAGCATTGGTGTCGTAGAATCAGATGCCCCTCCCCCACAATGTCAGATCGCCCCAAAAATAGATTAAGTAGAGAGTCATAATGGGGCTGTTGACCCTAATCCTAACCCTTAATCCTGAGATATATTGTAAGAGGGCATAGATATGGGGAGGCATTTCACTCTACGACACCTGCTCCTGGACCCAGTTGCACAGTCGTGACTTAAGTCAAAAAAGATGTTCTTGAATCTTAAGACTGGTCTCAAGTTGTTAGAATTGGCTCGACAACTAAGTCGACCTTAGACTGGTCTTAAGTATAAGCCACGACCGTGCAACCGGTCCCCGCTTTGACACTCGGGATTAACTCAAATGATTATCAATTGATTCATTCCCCGTGGATTAAGTTGAAGAAATCAAAACTCGTTCTGGATTATCTCCCTGTTAATTATGAGATCTGTTGCTATACGCTTGTTATAGGTTTCAATGTTCACACAAGTGAGTTTCCTCGACTCGAATGTTAAAGTTCGCTGGGACGGTCTGGACGGTGTGACCGTGTTTGTCGAAGATTTGTTCAGTAACAAATCGTGCGGCTTATGCGGTAATTTCAACGGCATCCGGGACGACGACTTCCGGCTTAAAGACAACACGCAGACGACGGTCATCGCTGACCTTGTCAACGACTGGAAGGTCATTGACCCTAAGGGTAAGTGCGGGCGAAATGAAAATGGATCCAGGTTCAATTTCACAGCGACAGCCGGCAATCTAGAAATTTAAGATACAGGACATAAGAGACACAATCACGGGACAAGTTTGCAAAGATTATTAAAAAAAAACAATCATAAGACCATCTTAGTTCTTTTGAAAATCCAACAACATAAGTTTATGCCATTGCTGTTGTACGTAACTTGGTATTCCTGAAGATGACTTTTAGAATCTAGTAGAAACGATGAACTAAACTAGACTACTAGTTCTACGAAACATTTTCGGACTTGAAAATAATTTTTTCGTTATTATTGTGGGATTCTCCATATTATCGTCACAACACGAAAGGTTTTGTCAATGGTTACCAACAACATTAGACAAGTCTTAAACCTACTTCACTTTAACGTTGTGTTGAAATGGACCCTCGATTCAATCGAAGAAAGTTTTGATGATTTTATCGTTATCAATAAGGTCGTTTTGACAACGGTTGTTTCGTCTTTTTATCGTTGATACAGATGGCGGAGTTTGCACCGAAACGCGTTCTACCGATGATACCTGTCTGACTGTAAACGATCGACTCAAAGCTCAACAAAAATGCATCGATATCGTCAACAAACCTGAGTTCGCTCAATGCGCCCTGGTAAGAAGTCAAAGTTACCCAAGGGACCGGTTCCGTAGTCATAGCTTAGACTTAGGACTAATCTAAAACCGTCATAGTTCTATAACCAATCTATCAACTTGAGACAAGTTTTAGACTTAAAAGTTTCGACTATGGAACTGGGCCTAGGAGGTACGAGGGTACAAGGGCACTCCGTTCCAGTCTTGATATCACACGTCTAGTTAGACCTGTCCCAAAAAGGACATTAGAAGTGAAGGTTTTGAATTCACTGTCCCAGCACTATGGGATGTTTTACCGTCCAGTATTCAGGAATCATCGTCTGCCGAGGCTTCTAAACATAACTATTATTAAAAATGACCTTCCTTCATAAGATTAATCATTTATAAATCGGATTTTCTATGCATTTCAACGCAGAAATTATCAGTGAAAGGTTTCTACGAGGCGTGCGTGATTGACTACTGTTCCTGCGATCACGCCAACCAGGATGACTGTATGTGCAACGCGTATGAAGGATACGCTAGGGCCTGTGATGCTGAAGGCTTTGACATACAGTGGCGCTCCATGAGCCTATGTCGTAAGTTTGTTTGCTAGCTTTTTTGCTTTACGTCGTTTAGATATCGGTATCTCAAGATATCTCAAATCCTAATTGATTTTTTATTTAACCCCACGACGGGACGGCCTTTGAAGTGTGTTGCTCGCACTCTGTTAGCGGCCAGCAGGACTCGAACCCACTTTGCCATTGAACACTGATCTCTGTTTCCTAAGACTAGCCCTATCGGGTTGTTCATAAGCCCCAGGACGGGATCACGGCCGTTGAAGTGTCGCCCGCACCTGAATGAAAATTATAAAATGTTTGCCTCGCCAACCTGTGTTCATGATAAATGAGCAACCAAAGCAATATGAGGTGACTCCCCCTCCAAATATGAACATAAATGAGCTGTGGGCCAATTTCTCACGAGTTGGGCGTAGTTCATTGTTACCAGTTTTTATCCACTGGTTGTCTTTAACCAACTAGGAGCAACTGATCCCAGGATGCTAAGGAAAGAGACACTGATGAGATTATTCATTATTTCAGCGCTGGCCTGCGATGCCGGCCTAGTCTATACGGAATGCGGCAGCTCGTGTCCGCGCACTTGTCGTGATATGGAATATTTATGTTTGGATAACCGGTGCGTGGACGGCTGTCGCTGCCCGGACGGCCGATACTGGCAGGACGGGATGTGTTTTCTACGTTCCGAATGTCCATGTTTTGACCGCGGACAGTTTTATCCGCTCGGATCTACCATAACACGTGACTGTAACTCGTGGTAAGTATCGTTTACCCTGATTGGTCAAGATACTGGGTGTTTCAGCAAGCAGGCCAATGAGATGTTCCGATAATATGATTAGGCTAAAAAATGATTCGTTCGTTTCTCCTCTCGGCCTGGTCATTTCGTAAACGGCAATAAAATTTGTAATCAATTCATTTCTATAACTTCCGGGTCTGTTATTGTCAGCTTGGTCATGATTTTTAAAAAGTATTGTACAGGGTAGATAGGCGGCCGGCCGGGCCAACTTTTAAGCTCGCCAGAAATGAGAAACAAGGTATCAATTTTTTTAATCAATGTTTGTGTTCTCCAAGGTTATTTGATGGCGGTCATGAGGAAATGATTTATTAGTTCTATATAAAAGGAAAATAAAGAGTTTGAGGGCAACGTAAAATATCTTGTGGTGGGACTAGTCCCACTGGTCCTCCTTGGACCCGCCCTTGGTTGATAAACGAGTAGGGTTAACTAGTGCAACTTATCGATGTATGAATTTCAGCGAATGTCAAGGTGGAGACTGGCAATGCGAGTCGAACGTGTGCGAGGCGATGTGCATCGCCAGCGGCGACTCTCACTATAAAACATTCGACGGAAAACAGTACGATTTTCTCGGTCATTGTTCGTACTATTTGGTTAAAGGACCGAACTTCGCTATCATTACGAGTATCGACGAGTGTCCGGCTTCGAAACCGTGCATACGAACGTTGACTATCGAGTACGACGGCAAAATCGTAAGTGACGAGTGAGGATATACACGACGATATAAAAAACCGAACGATGCGCTTCAAAAGACCGCCATATTTGATAATTTCTTTTTTATTTAGTTTGAACTCCAAAAGCTGATAAGATTAAAAAAAACCTATGAAAAAGCTTAGTAGTATTGAACCAAGAAATTCAAGTTTAAACTTCGAGTTTGATATATAGTTAAAGTTATTTAGGGTTTAGGTGGTTTTAAAACTTAAAAATCTTTATGAATCAATGAGACATTATTCTTGTTCGACGATATTTTTGTAGATTGAAATTGACCAAGGTAAGAAGTACACGATGCGTCCGATTTCAACATCGGTTTTGAAAGTTAGTGACTGGCATGTGTATGAGGCAACCGACGAGTTCGTTATGGTAATTATCCGATATCTATAAACTTATTTATGATGATGATATGATGATATTTATTTCGCCATGTACATATGCAGTATAAATGATATATAGATTATAAACAATTTACATACATACGAGGCTGGATGCTTGTAAAGCCAATGGAGGCTGTGTCCCGTAGGGATCCTTGCACCCAGAAAATTAGATTCTCACTGATGGAATTAAGGGCTTGTGTCGGGGTTCGGACAATTGCTCTTTTCGTCAATTAAACGAAACATTACTGCTCGATCGCAGGTGAGGTTGCCCAATCTGATTCGTATCGCCTGGAATCGCGAGAACGTGATATTCG
This sequence comes from Tubulanus polymorphus, assembly GCF_964204645.1. Taxonomy (NCBI): domain Eukaryota; kingdom Metazoa; phylum Nemertea; class Palaeonemertea; order Tubulaniformes; family Tubulanidae; genus Tubulanus; species Tubulanus polymorphus. Next base: position 11,426,027 of record NC_134034.1, read on the forward strand.
TGTACGCGCCGCCGACTGTGGCCGGTGATATTTCCGGCGGTCTCTGCGGCACTTTCGATCAGAATCAAGCCAGCGATTTCCTGACGCCGAACGGCGACACGGAAACCAACGCGTACTTCTTCGCTAACAAATGGCGTACGATGGTCGAGTGTAGCGACGCGACCGTTCCAAGTGAAACTCCCTGTCAACTGAACCACGATCGAGAACCGCGAGCGAAATCTATGTGCGTAGCGTTGACTCGCGACAGCGACATTTTCAAAGGTGAGTCTCGAACCCTTATCGATCTTAGATTTCTTTATAGAAATTTTATTGAAAATCAAATGCGCTTCAAATGACCGCCATATTGGATTTTTTTTCACGTTTTCTTTATTCGAAAGTTGATTGAATAGATGATATTCCAATGACCAGCATATTGATTTTTTCCCCAATATTTACTTTCAATGCTCAAAATGATGTTATTTTGTATCCGAAACTTGAATCGTGGACTCTAAAACAAAGTCCACGATTGAATCAAAATATAATACATATAATTCGCATCAAAAAGCCGCCATATTGAAAAGAAAATGATTTGTCTTGATTGGCCATTATCCATATTGCCTTACCGCTATTGATCAATATTCTTCGTGTTGTGCGGTGATTGGTCAATTTCCGCATGAGTACATCGCTATTATTGGTCACCTCACTTCTCACTTCGTCTTGATTGGTCGATATAATTTCAGAATGCTGGCACGTCGTCGATATTCTGCCGTACTATCATAACTGTCTTTCGGATATTTGCGGATGTCAGTCCATATCCGCCAACGACTGCGCATGTCAGAGTCACGTGGCCTACGCGTCCCATTGCGCCAAAATGGGCGTGTTTGTCGACTGGAGAAACGAGGTTTCTCACTGCGGTAAGTATAGTCACCTCGAGCGAGACACGTCAGCGCCGCTGCTAGAATTGGACGTTGAAAAAGTTGTTGAAACGGAGAGAGATCAATTTATTATGGATAAAAACCCACAATATTTTGACGATTTACTACGGAAAATGAATCTGCCAATCTTCGGCAATTTATTTTGCGGAGATTCTAGAAGGGCTGTAGTCGCTCAAAAGTTGGTTAAAGATAACCAGCTGATGAAAGCCATAGTAACATTGAACTCTTATTGTCATTATGTCAACTATCCACGGTTAACTTGAACCAACTTTTCAGCAACTTTCCCCGATAGACAGAAGCATTCTATCCAAAACGTCAATGTACAGTTTTCCGTTGATCTTGAAATATGGATTGACCCTAATATCTAACTTGGTAGATTTCGTTTGATTTGTTTTGATTTGGTATCCACACCCGCCGGAGCGAAACGGAGAGTTTGATTTTGAAATCGGAAATCGAAGTTCGCATATATTTGCAAATTTCGTTGTCACACCCGTCACAATATTGCGGGTCTTTATATATGCCCCACGGGCTGCAGCTACTCCGAATCGATTTCGTTGATATTTCGTTGGGCCGATATGTTGTTGATGCGGAGAAATTCTGTTGAATAATTTCAGGAAAGACGTGTAAAGGCGGACAAACGTACCAGGTATGCGGTGCCTCTTGTAAACACACGTGCGAGACAGTATCGTTTAACAGTCCGTGTGAAGAAACCTGTGTCGAGGGCTGCACATGCGAGCCGGGTTACGCTCTCAATAGTCTAGGACGCTGTATTCTCATCGATGATTGCCCGTGTATGTTCGACTACAGAGAATTCCAGGCCGGGTCTAAGTATATCATCGACCAAATGATCTGGTAAGTACACACGCCGAACTATATACGGCTGAATGAATAGAACGAGACGAGTAGTACTTTAAAGGTTAACTAGTTTATTTGACGCACGAGCTTTCGCTACTAATGTATGGTAGCTTCATCGGGCAAGCTATTATCCACTAGTAGCGAAAGCTCGTGCGTCAAATAAGATAGTTACGCTTTAAAGTACTACTCGTCTCGTTGCATCTGTTCTACGCCAGGTTTACACGGCTTCATCTACGAATCTTCTGACCATAGGCTTTAAAATAGAGGCCTTTGCAAATATATCCTGCCCGTAGCAGAGTGGATGTTTATATTCTATCAATGCTGATTTAGATGGTTTGAAATATATTGGGCTAATGTGACCAACAGAAGAATTTGTAAATTTATTCAGAATTTGTTGTATTTCGGGGGCATCGAAAGCCTCGCTACTATAGCAGCCACGAAGCCACACACTTAACAATGAATGCAGCCCCTTTAGAATTCTAGCGTATGGAAAACATTGTTATAAGTCACTAAAATCTTGGATTCGATGGCTATTTTTCAGTACCTGTCACTTTGGAAAGTGGTCGTGCGCCAATCCAACTAACGGCGATAGTGGCATATCCGAGATCTGCCCGACGAACAGCGAATACGTCCAGTGTAAGACGGCGTGCCCCGAATCGTGTTCGGGTATTTCCGACACGGCGATCTGTAACACGACTAGATGTCTGCCCGGTTGCGACTGTTTACCGGGATTCGTCCGTTATAAAGAAACGTGCATCCCAGCAGTAGAATGTCCATGTCTACACGGTGGATACGAATACTACCATAACGAATATTACGAAAGTGATTGTCGTCGTTGGTAAGTGTTTAATTGATGACATCCTCGCTTGCCTCCCGCCTAAGCTCACGCCAAGAAATCCTGGCAAGTGAGGATGAGTTGATGAGATGATAATGGTTTAAACTAATAAACCGAAAATTCGAAGATTTGATAGATCTTTCAGTTATTTGTTGTTCGACGCGACAATGCGGGAGCCGGTTCAGTAAGATCCCACTTGACGCGGAGCCAATTGCTTCGGATTATTGCGTGCCCCCATGTCCTCTACCCGACTTCGGACGTAGATGTCACTAAACTTAGGCAGCTTTCAATTGAACGTATTTCGGTCTAGGATTCCTGGTTACAAACTCTCTATCAGCCGCTTCTATATCAGGTTTACAGATTATACTATTCCGGAGTATAGGTATAGAGCGTAATCTAGTTGAAACGAACGCGTCAGAAGAGAATTCCGGCATCGGTAGAGACCAATCGAAACCTACCAAACTCTCTACCGGCCACTTCTAGCAGGTTTACAGATTACAAACTCTCTACCGACCGCTTCTATCAGATTTACAGATTACAAACTTTCTACCGGCCACTTCTATCAGGTTTACAGATTACTAACTCTCTACCGGCCGCTTCTATCAGGTTTACAGATTACAAACTCTCTACCGGCCGCTTCTATCGGGTTTACAGATTACAAACTCTCTACCGGCCGCTTCTATCAGGTTTACAGATTACAAACTCTCTACCGGCCACTTCTATCAGGTTGTACAGATTACAAACTCTCTACCGGCCACTTCTATCATGTTGTACAGATTACAAACTCTCTACCGGCCACTTCTATCAGGTTTACAGATTATGCCATACCGTAATAGTAAGAGCACCAGAGGAGAATTAAGAAAACTAATGAAAAATGCAATTGCGTTAGAAAATCAAGAACTTGAACGACGCAAAGCAAGATGCACAAAACGATTAAACAAACCTATCCCGATGTTGTATAAGGATAAACAAATACTATAACGAAAAATGTTTGCTTGCAGTGAATGTGTCCACTCGCAATGGGACTGCGCGGATAAGAATAACGGCTGCCCGGAGGTCTGCTCGATATGGGGCGGAAGTCACGTGACCACATTCGACGGCCGTCAGTACGAGTTTAGCGGGGATTGCACGTACTGGTTACTGAAATCGAAACCATCCTCGCAGTATCATATATCGTTGGCTATTACTGTGAAACGATGCCACGGCCGCCTGCCGTGTATCAGAGATCTCATCTTTCCACAAGGTACCGGCGACGTTACTGTGGCAAGCGAGGTAGTCACCGGGTTTGCTAGTGGCACTGGGTTACCGCGCGCCACTTTCTGATTAGTAATTCAATCCTTATTGAAACCTGAAACAAATCGAACGATAAAATTGATCTCTCGAAAGCTTTTGATACGCTAGACCACAAAAGAAACCCCAACATATTGGCATAAGAGGAACTCCTTTTACACTGGATTTCATTCTTCCTTGAAATCAGGCAACATGTAACAGGATTCCTTAAATTCCACCAAATCGGCTTCCCATCCATCGCAATGCGGTGTCCCTCAAGGGTCAATCCTTGGACCTCTTCTTTTCTCAATCTACATAAACAATTAAACTTCCACTTTATTTTTAAAACTTTACTTTATACGCTGGCGATACTAATTGCTCCGCCACGACTGATACCCACAAAACCTCGTTAGAAAAAAAACTAATTAGCGAATTACATCATTTACATGATTGGTCGCTAGCCAACGAACTATGCAAATAAAATTTAATGTATTGTATCGTATTTATTATATTGTATAGCTAGCGGGGAGGGGCTGATAAGAGGTACCGACATTGCAATGGGAGACTAATGGCACCGTGTATGAAAGGGTTAAACTTTAAGCGTTTTCTTCTCGGTTCTTTTTCTTCAGATTCGGTAGAAACTGCCACTCACGGTTTGTTCGTGAAATACACTTTCATTAACGTACCCGACCTGGAAATCTACTACGAGCCGAATAAACGAATATACGTTAAATTAGGAAAGCAGCATACAGATAAGGTATGACTTAGTTAAACCTCGGGTTCGGACAGTTTTACAGGTCGTAAGAGTTTAAGATTTGACTCATCGAAAATGATCTAATTTCGACTCGTTCCGCGTAACTAAAGGAACTAGACCTGACCTGTGCACATATCTTCTTTGGATTATCCATAAAAAATCATTTATATAAATATTAACTATGCTATGTACAAACCTATGTTTAACTGTATCCTGTGACTCTAGGTATATGGTCTATGTGGCACTCCCAACTCAAATCAACTAGATGATTTTATGCCACTTGGCGGAGGAGTTCCAGATCAAGATGAAGGGTCGTTTGTCGATGGCTGGAAGGTAAAATCTCAGCAGAACGGGTTGTTCCCCATTTTACAAAGATCAATGAAAGGAATCGATTTTGGTTTGAATGATTCACTATAATCGAAGTGTGAAAAAATCCCACATTTATGAAGAAAAAAACAGACCATTAATATTCTTATATATGATAATGATAACAAAACAGTGACATCGTTAAGCGCCTTTCGCTGTATGTCCACTGGCACATAGGCCATGGCATGTTACAGGTCGTAACATAATTTGAACAGGAAAGTTCAAGCGCTCATCTGAAATCGTCGAAATTTGAAATGAACTCTTAGTTTACCTTCAGTTTCGCCGTCTCGGTCTCTTCTTCATCAGTTCATTCAGTTTTGTTGCGATCGATTCCTTTGATGTTTATGTTTATCATGTTGTTTTAGTTTTCGGCGTCTTGCCCGACATCCCGATCGGTAGATCTCGAATGTACGCACGCTGATCGCAACGCGTTCGCTAAACTTCAATGTGGAATCATGAAAGGGTCCGTTTTTGAACAGGTAAAATAACGAACACACAGAGGCTTCGTGTTGTTACGATGATATAGATCTGGTTTATTTCGGCCTTTCCTTTAATTACTCGAAGCACGGATTTTTTCAAGAAAAGGTGGGAGGGCGAAGGGAAATAATAATGGCGTTTTAAAATGGAAAAGATAGAAAAAAGAGGGGAAAAGGAGTATTAGCCACATAAAACCTCGGAGGGACTGCAGAGAAAATAGTAAAGGAGTGATAATTGTGAGGAATTTCATTTTCAATAATGAAAGAAATAAAAAACCTGACTTTATTGCAAATCACGAGATTTGAAATTGATACGAACATAACTTTTACCGGTTACTTTTTATCTTTTTTTCGTGTTGAAAAATTCTGATGAAAAAAATTATATTTTAATTTTGGTGATTTTTTGCAGAATTCAGTGATGTGTGGGGTTTCAGTGTTCTTTTAATTTCATTTTTATTATCATTTTATGATCAAAATATACTAATGATAGAGCATACTGTGCATGGATTTCATGCATCAACTTGTTTAAATGATATCTCAAAATGTCTAACTGGATTCATATTTTCTCGTGCGCAGTGTCGCGATTTCGTACCTGTCGACGGGTTTTTCTCTCGCTGCGTGTACGACGCTTGTTCCTGTGACTCGGGAGCCGATTGTGAATGCGTGTGTACCGCAGTGGCCGCCTACGCGACTAAATGCGCCGAGGCCGGGTTCCTTATTCGCTGGAGATCCGAAGACTTCTGTCGTAAGTATACTTACAATACCATCTCTCCTTAAAAGCACCCTCCCCTGGCAGGGATTCGAACCTGATGGTATCGAGACTCGCCACGGTACGAAGCCCTGCCGCATTAACCTGAACGCGCAGCAAACATTCAAAAGCACAGTATAAATGTAGTCAGTACATACTGTAACGGACGAGCAGTTCATACCCCTCATTCTATCATCTATAACTGGACCGGGTTGAGTTACATTCGACGGTTCAGATCAATACTGACTCGCAGCTACTTCGGAGCTGGGTTCTGAATTTCTATTCGTTTGTTTTGTTTAGAAAAATCTAAATTTGTTTCTGATTTCAGCATTTGAATGCGATGAGCAATGCGAGCAGTACGCGCCGTGTGTGTCGACGTGCGAACGAACAACATGTGATAACTACGGCAATGTTACTGTTAACAGTACCTGTCACGATGATGTAAGCGAATGATAAATACCCTACGGCTGGTTTCATAGACCGGTATTACCTTTTATCCGGGGGCTAACTTCATTCATTTTCAATTTAGTTAACCTTTGTGTTAAAGGTAATACCGCTGTATAAAACCGGCCTCTACACTCTAACTGTCCTCTGGGAAGATTAGTTCCTCCTCTTGGTCCAGTAGCACAGTCTCGACTCTGACTAAATTTCAAAAATGGTCTTAAATTATATGATGATATGATAATGATTTAAACTAAAAGTTTGAAAATACTCACTCATTTTTTTTCTTAATGAGCCATTTTCTAAACTAAAAGTTTAATTAAAATACTCACTTCTTCTCAATACTTTTTCTTAATAGCGTAAGTTCTTCTTTTAACTGTTGTTTATGTCTCTCTATTCAGTACTGGCTAAGTCAGATTGCCATCGCGCCTCCGCTGCTATTAGTACTCTTCAATTCGCCATATAATAAAAAAAAACCTACATCAATACAACTAATCATATAGTTTAGTTATTTTCATAATTTCACCGGTGATTTTTCATTTTCGTCATTTCTATGAACTGTAATTACAGATGTGTTTGGAAGGATGCGAACCTAGACCTTGTCCACCCGGTCAAATTTATACCGCAGACAAAGCACCGTTTCATTGTGTAAAACCAGACGAATGCAGTAAGTATCTTCACGCGCTAATGCTGAAAAATCTCGCTGAAATGTCTTTAGAAATCCTATTCTCCGGAAGAAGTACTATCGAAACCCTTCATTATGCCATCATTGGGACAATGGAAAACATAGCGATTTAAGTGGTTGAATTCGAGTCAGGTTCAGCTTATTCATAAATTTGAATTTGAATTTGAATGTTGGCATTAGGAAAAGCAGGGGCATTAAAAAGATTTTTGGCGTTACAACGGACTTATGAGTGTATTACTTTTCGATCGAAACAAGCAGCGCGAAGGTGCAGAACTTGAATGAATATATCTGCACGAAGAATATTTTAATTCGCTTACGATATTGAACTCGATAACATGGGCTCTAAAACGAATCATCAAGTCCATAGTTATTAGAAAGTTAAGAAGGAAAGAGTACTACGCGAATTTTGGGTTCTCTAAAGAGCGTACCCTGGTGACAATCGATGACAAAATCTAAGCGGTATCGAACAGCCAAACGAATACTTTTACACATCTTTTAAATGTCTTTTGTCACGAGATTCCTACCACAGTCAATGGACCTCAAGGTCTAAATTACCTCTTTATCCAGGACAGGTTACCGATTATAATAGCTTTGAACTTCAGCATGATAAAACCGAATTGTTAAAATGTAGCTATGCATGTACGGCTTTTGTATACCTGAACTCTCCTCCGAAACTATATCGGGCATTCAACTTTGTTACAGGTTTAACTACTACCGTATTGACGACAACAACCATCCCACAAACAACTACAGGTACGGATCATTCGATGCGCAGAGCCTTCTGCTCAATGATAAACTCTGTATATGTTATTAGGATGATAGAAAAAATCTCACAAGAAGAACGAAAGAAAATGATTCCGGAATGTTTCCTAGAGCCAATATCTTATTCCATGTTTCAACTAAATCTTTCATTCAATAGTATCAATGTAACAACAAAATAATGCGATGTACACGAATGTACAATCCGGAACGATGCCATTGATTAATTGATGTATGTAATTCAAACTAAGCAGACAAAATACCGCTAACTAAAATACAGCTTAGAACAAATTCAAAGCAGAGCAAACTAGGAGAAACGCGTAGAATACAACGGTGAATATTAGGTGAAAATTAAAACAGAAAAGGGGGATAAGAAATGAGTGAAATATAACAATCGAGGGGAACAGCTCAAGGAACTTATCGGACCCGTTTTTCTATGTTCTTGTCGGGGATTTTAACAAAAGATGTGCGAATGACCAGTTGCCCATCAGCATTTTTGCGGCAGAAAATGAAGTCCTTCTCCCGGCGGGCAACAGAGCACCAGCCGGTGGCGCCGCCCTCGTGCTATTAGCCAACCAGCCAATCAACGCGAAGTAAACACGTCCTTTTCAGTTCCGGAACTCACGCGTAAAGTTAAACATCCTCCCTTGGCGACGATGTTTTCCTAGCAAAGACCGAGTCGGCTTTCAGGATAATTCCTATACATAATTTAGACCAACCACTGTTGGGTTTCACTTTAGATGGTCTTTATTACGTCGACGCAGTTCTGCCCACGGGTGCAGCCAGCTCCTGCGCGATTTTCGACCGGTTCTCGTCGTGTATTAAATGGATTGCGATTAATAAGCTCGGGATTTCCTACATTGTACATATTTTAGATGATTTTTTGATTATTGCTAAGGGCAAATCTAAGTGCGACCGCGATCTGCTAAATTTTCTTGACCTATGCGAACAGCTCCGCGTACCCATAAAGGAAGTCAAAACTTTTCGCCCGTCGCCAATCCTACCGTTTGCCGGCATCACGCTCGATACTATTTTGCATGAGGCACGTTTGCCGGAAGATAAACTGGCAAAATGCATGGCCCTCGCGGAAACATTCCTGTCTAAACGGAAAGTAACTTTGCGAGAGTAACAGTCACTACTAGGAACGTTGAATTTTGCCTGCTCAGTCATCGTACCGGGACGACCGTTCCTCAGGAGGCTGATCGACCTCACCGTGAGCGTGCCTCACCGTTCGTTGCACATATCACTGACGGCGAGCGCGAAGAAAGATCTCCGGGTCTGGGACGTCTTCCTTTCAAATTTTAACGGTCGATCATTTTTCATCGATGAGCGTAAGCTCACTAATGATCGTTTGAATTTGTACACTGATTCCGCAGGTGCATTTGGTGACGGTACCGTTTACGGCACCCACTGGTTCCACGGTTCGTGGCCTTTAAGCTGGAAGTCTTGTTCAATCGCGGTCCTTGAACTATACCCAATCGTTGCCGCACTGTCAATCTGGGGGGCACATTGGAAAAATAAGACTATATGTTTTAATTCCGATAACCAATCGGTGGTCCACGTGATTAATAAACAATCTTCACGGGATAAGGCTATGATGACCCTCGTCCGCAAGATGGTCTCTGTTTGTTTGAAATATAATATCGTTTTCACAAGCGAACGTATACCCGGAAAATATAACATTTTACCCGACCTACTTTCTCGGTTCCAGTTTCGTCGATTTCGCATGAAAGCGCCATGGGCCGACCCTCAATCTACGCCGGTTCCCCAGTCTTGGCTGCCAACAAGTATAAGCCTACTATAGACGTCCCGTTAGCAGCGGCTTTGACGACGGAAACCGCGAAGGCCTATGATCGCTCTTGGGGTAAGCTAGTCGCTTTTGGCCAGCAGTTGGGCATCACAATTTTGGTCCCGGTTTCAGAATATTTTATCATCTTGTTCGTCGCACATTTGCACGAAGGGGGTTTGTCGGCCTCGGCTACTGCGTCGACATTCTCGGCAATTTCATATTTTCACAAGATAAAAGGGGAGGCCGACCCTTGTCGATCATTTATCATTCAGAAAATGTTAGCAGGCGCGAGAAATCTATTGCGGAGTTTCGACGTTTGTCTCCCGATTACCGCAGATGTTTTGGCCCGTTTATTTGACTGCCTTGCTGTGACGGAAAGTCTGTCCTACAACCGCCTTTTAGTGATATCGGTGATGACCATCGCGTTTTGTGGTTATTTCCGCCTATAGGGGAGCTCCTACCGAGGACACTCGCCTTAACGCAGAGTGAAGTACAGCTCGAAGACGTGGCACTCACCGCCTTTGGTCTCCAAATAGTCCTAAAGAAGTTTAAACACAGCGCACGCGTTGGCCCTCAGATCATACAGGTTGATTTTTCCTCCCTTTTGACCAGGGTTACCGATGCCCGGTCGACTATCACCACTTATCTACAGCGCCGAGGCCCGCGTCCAGGCCCGCTCTTTATATAGATTGCAGTGGAACTCCGCGGTTAAGGCGAGCATTCGACAGTCGCCTCGTGTGCCTGCTGGAATGGTGTAAACTGTCGCCTAAGGCGTTCAAGGGTCACTCCTTCCGCATCGGCGCTGCAACCGATGCAGCGTCGAGGGGAGTCCCCGACGCACAGATTATGGCGGTAGGCCGTTGGAATTCCGAGGCCTTCCGTAAATACATAAGGATTGCGAGATGATCGTGTGGGCTCAGCCACAGGTGGGTGGCTTTGTGGCATTTTTATAGCCCACTTACGATTAATCGAGGACTTTTACTCCGAACTAGGTCAAACAGCTGGGGCGTTTGACTTCTTAGTAATAGTGGTGTAGTTACTTGTATTCATAAATAGGTCAAACAGCAGGGGCGTTTGACCGCGTAGTATTTTTTCCGATAATTGTTTAAATACAAAACTAGGTCAACCAGCTGGGGCGGTTGACCTAGTTAGTTTTGTATGACTTCGTATTTCGTTGTTAGATTGATGATATTGTTATTTTGTACGTGACAGCAATTTAAGTTGTCACGTGTTTTGGTATAATTTTTCAAATGAAACGTCAAGCAGCTGGGGCGCTTGGCCTTTTTCATCTAACAATTTGTTCCGACTTATTTTCTGTTGCAAAAATATCATTCTGTACATACGACACTGGTCAAGCATACTCGTCATAACCCGGTTGTAACAGTTCTAACAGTTGATTATTGGATATTCTTTAGCTCAAGAAACCACAACAACAGCGGCTCAAACCACTACCGGGACAACTACTGGTAAATTCATCGAAATCAATTCATCCAACCTGTCAATTGACAAAGACACTTGCTTACTAACTTGCTTGCTATTTCATTTAGTCCGTGGGCTCTTGGGGCACCACTGGTAGTCCTTTTTGTCGAATGGATTTCCGTTTTTAGAAATTATCTTTCCGTCCATTAGGTAGTACAACAACGCAGTCACAATCAACGACCGTTTCCCAATCATCAACCGTATCAGGTATATAAAGATGAATTACTACAACTAAACATCTTCTGCGAACAGAGGAGTAATAAGTATCGTTTTATTGCTTTTAGAATGTGATACGATCGCTGTTGAAAGCATCTTTGCGCCGGCTGACATTCAGTACAGTGCTTCGAGTGTGTTCAACAATCAGTACAGACCGAAAAAAGCTTGGAAAAATGAACCCAAAGGATGGAGAGCACAGACAAGTAACCGAGACAGCAATCCTTGGATTATGGTCACTTTCCCTAGTCCAATTCGAGTAACTGGAATATTAACGAGAGGGGTAAAAAATGTTAATCTATGGGTTAAGAAATACATAGTAGAAATTGGTAACGCAAACTGTGACTCCAGTGCTGCCAACTTCATTCAGACAGAGGTAATATAACATTTCTAGTCGGTTCTAAAGACATTCTATCAAAATTCTAGATGTAACTTAATACGATGGCAAGTCTTTGAAGTGAGCGTTTGTTTTTAGGAATTCCCTGGCAACTCGGATGCCTCTTCTTTCGTTTTGGCTGCATTCAGTCAACCTTATTATACGAAATGTCTCAAGATCCGACCTACATCTTATAATGGTAATTCACCTGCTATGAAACTGGATTTTGTCGTGTGCGGAGGTTCCACACCAGGAGTTACTACAACACCGATATCAACAACTGCAACTGCAGGTTCCACGACTGAAGGTACTACATCTGCTAGTTCAACAATAACCACCAGTCAATCTCCTGGATCAACTACCTCAGGAACAAGTGCATCCACTGGATCGACTACCTCAGGCACAAGTGCATCCACTGGATCAACTACCTCAGGCACAAGTGCATCCACTGGATCTACTACCTCAGGCACAAGTGCATCCACTGGATCTACTACCTCAGGCACAAGTGCATCCACTGGATCGACTACCTCAGGCACAAGTGCATCTACTGGATCTACTACCTCAGGCACAAGTGCATCCACTGGATCGACTACCTCAGGCACAAGTGCATCCACTGGATCTACTACCTCAGGCACAAGTGCATCCACTGGATCTACTACCTCAGGCACAAGTGCATCCACTGGATCAACTACCTCAGGCACAAGTGCATCCACTGGATCAACTACCTCAGGAACAAGTGCAACCACCGGATCAACTACTTCAGGCACAAGTGCATCCACTGGATCGACCACTTCAGGAACAAGTGCATCCACTGGATCAACTACTTCAGGCACAAGTGCATCCACTGGATCAACTACCTCAGGAACAAGTGCAACCACCGGATCAACTACTTCAGGCACAAGTGCATCCACTGGATCGACCACTTCAGGAACAAGTGCATCCACTGGATCAACTACTTCAGGCACAAGTGCATCCACTGGATCAACTACCTCAGGAACAAGTGCAACCACCGGATCAACTACTTCAGGCACAAGTGCATCCACTGGATCGACTACCTCAGGCACAAGTGCATCCACTGGATCGACTACCTCAGGCACAAGTGCATCCACTGGATCAACTACCTCAGGAACAAGTGCAACCACCGGATCAACTACTTCAGGCACAAGTGCATCCACTGGATCGACCACTTCAGGAACAGGTGCATCCACTGGATCAACTACTTCAGGCACAAGTGCATCCACTGGATCAACTACCTCAGGAACAAGTGCAACCACCGGATCAACTACTTCAGGCACAAGTGCATCCACTGGATCGACCACTTCAGGAACAAGTGCATCCACTGGATCAACTACTTCAGGCACAAGTGCATCCACTGGATCAACTACCTCAGGAACAAGTGCAACCACCGGATCAACTACTTCAGGCACAAGTGCATCCACTGGATCGACCACTTCAGGAACAAGTGCATCCACTGGATCAACTACTTCAGGCACAAGTGCATCCACTGGATCGACCACCTCAGGAACAAGTGCATCCACTGGATCGACCACCTCAGGAACAAGTGCATCCACTGGATCGACTACCTCAGGCACAAGTGCATCCACTGGATCTACTACCTCAGGCACAAGTGCATCCACTGGATCAACTACCTCAGGCACAAGTCCATCCACTGGATCAACTACTTCTGGTACAAGTGCATCCACTGGATCAACTACTTCTGGTACAAGTGCATCTACTGGATCAACCACTTCCGGTACAAGTGCAACCGCTGGATCAACTCCTACAGGTACAAGTGCATCCTCTGGATCATCTACTACAGGTACAAGTCCATCCACTGGATCAACTACAACCGGTACAAGCGCAACCACTGGATCAAGTACTACGGGTACAAGTGCAACAACTGGATCAACTACTTCAGGTAAGTAAAATAATAATTAACAGTTATTCCCGTTGTTTAAAACAGCTGAAAGAGATTTAAAATTTTCCAGAATGTGAGGAAACGAGCATCAATGATATTTTCGAACCTGACACCATTACTTTCACTTCATCAAGTATATTTGGCAATAACGCTGATTTGTACGGCCCCGATAAAGCGCGAACTGGTGAGCCAAGTGGATGGAGGGCAAAACCAAATGATAAAGACAGTGACCCTTGGATCATGGTTACTTTCCCAAGTCCGATTCGAGTAACTGGAATTATTTCAAAAGGTATCGAAAGCACTAATCTATGGGTTGAGAAGTACCTAGTAGATATCGGTAACGAAAATTGTGACTCCGGTGCCGCAAACTTCGTTCAGACGGAGGTAAGATAATATTTCTAGAATATTCTATAAAGGGTAATTCATGAAATGGATGTAAAAATTACTCCGGCTATTTCTGTCTTATAGGAATTCACTGCCAACTCAGATGCATCATATTTTGCCGTCGTTGCATTCAGTCAACCTTACTACACTAAATGTGTCAAGATCAGACCCACATCCTATGACGGCAGTTCACCTGGTATGAAACTAGATATCATGACATGTGGAGGTTAGTATACTGTACCTTGATCAATTGCCTGATAACTATAAAAGTGAGAAGAATTTTGGAGATTTATTCGACCAGTTTCAATTCTGACTTACTTAATTTTTTTTCAATCCAATACAATTTTTCAGTAACTAAAGCAACGACTACATCCACTGGTTCAACTACTTCAGGCACAAGTGCATCCACTGGATCAACTACTTCAGGCACAAGTGCTTCCACTGGATCAACTACTTCAGGCACAAGTGCATCCACAGGATCAACTACTTCTGGCACAAGTGCATCCACTGGGTCAACTACGTCTGGCACAAGTCCATCCACTGGATCAACTACTACCGGTACAAGCGCAACCACTGGATCAACTACTTCAGGTACAAGTGCATCTACTGGATCAACTATTTCAGGTAAGTAAAGTAATAAGTAACAGTTATTCCCGTTGTCTAAAACAGCTGAAAGAGATTTAAAATTTTCCAGAATGTGAGGAAACGAGCATCAATGATATTTTCGAACCTGACACCATTACTTTCACTTCATCAAGTATATTTGGCAATAACGCTGATTTGTACGGCCCCGATAAAGCACGGACTGGTGAGCCAAGTGGATGGAGGGCAAAACCAAATAATAAAGACAGTGACCCTTGGATCATGGTTACTTTCCCAAGCCCAATTCGAGTAACTGGAATTATTTCGAAAGGTATCGAAAGCACTAATCTATGGGTTGAGAAATACCTAGTAGATATTGGTAACGAGAATTGTGACTCCGGTGCTACCAACTTCGTTCAGACGGAGGTAAGATAATATTTTCTAGAATATTCTATAAAGGGTAATTCATCAAATGGATGCAAAAATAGCTCCGGCTATTTCTGTCTTATAGGAATTCACCGCCAACTCAGATGCATCATATTTTGCCGTCGTTGCATTCAGTCAACCTTACTACACTAAATGTGTCAAGATCAGACCCACATCCTATGACGGCAGTTCACCTGGTATGAAACTAGATATCATGACATGTGGAGGTTAGTATACTGTACCTTGATCAATTACCTGATAACTATAAAAGTGAGAAGAATTTTGGAGATTTATTCGACCAGTTTCAATTCTGACTAATTTAACTTTTTTCAATCCAATACGATTTTTCAGTTACTAAAGCAACGACTACATCCACTGGATCAACTACTTCAGGTACAAGTGCAACTGCTGGATCAACTACTACAGGTACAAGTGCATCCACTAGATCAACTACTTCTGGTACAAGTCCATCGACTGGATCAACTACTTCAGGTACAAGTGCATCCACAGGATCAACTACTTCTGGAACAAGTGCATCCACTGGGTCAACTGCTTCTGGCACAAGTGCATCCACTGGATCAACTACTACTGGTACAAGCGCAACCACTGGGTCAACTACTTCTGGCACAAGTGCATCCACTGGATCAACTACTTCTGGCACAAGTGCATCCACTGGATCAACTACTTCTGGCACAAGTGCATCCACTGGATCAACTACTTCTGGCACAAGTCCATCCACTGGGTCAACTACTTCTGGCACAAGTCCATCCACTGGATCAACTACAACCGGTACAAGCGCAACCACTGGATCAACTACTTCAGGTACAAGTGCATCTACTGGATCAACTATTTCAGGTAAGTAAAGTAATAAGTAACAGTTATTCCCGTTATTTCGAACGGCTGAAAGAGATTTAAAATTTTCCAGAATGTGAGGAAACGAGCATCAATGATATTTTCGAACCTGACACCATTACTTTCACTTCATCAAGTATATTTGGCAATAACGCTGATTTGTACGGCCCCGATAAAGCACGAACTGGTGAGCCAAGTGGATGGAGGGCAAAACCAAATAATAAAGACAGTGACCCTTGGATCATGGTTGCTTTCCCAAGTCCGATTCGAGTAACTGGAATTATTTCGAAAGGTATCGAAAGCACTAATCAATGGGTTGAGAAATTCCTAGTAGATATTGGTAACGAAAATTGTGACTCCGGTGCCGCAAACTTCGTTCAGACGGAGGTAACATAATATGTTCTAGAATATTCTATAAAGGGTAATTCATTAAATGGATGCAAAAATAACTCCGGCTATTGCTGTCTTTTAGGAATTCACCGCCAACTCAGATGCATCATATTTTGCCGTCGTTGCATTCAGTCAACCTTACTACACTAAATGTGTCAAGATCAGACCCACATCCTATGACGGCAGTTCACCTGGTATGAAACTAGATATCATGACATGTGGAGGTTAGTATACTGTACCTTGATCAATTACCTGATAACTAAAAAGTGGGAACAATTTTAGAGATTTATTCGACCAGTTTCAATTCTGACTAATTTAACTTTTTTTCAATCCAATACGATTTTTCAGTTACTAAAGCAACGACTACATCCACTGGATCAACTACTTCAGGTACAAGTGCAACTGCTGGATCAACTACTACAGGTACAAGTGCATCCACTAGATCAACTACTTCTGGTACAAGTCCATCGACTGGATCAACTACTTCAGGTACAAGTGCATCCACAGGTACAACTACTTCTGGCACAAGTCCATCCACTGGGTCAACTACTTCTGGCACAAGTGCATCCACTGGATCAACTACTACTGGTACAAGCGCAACCACTGGATCAACTACTACCGGTACAAGCGCAACCACTGGATCAACTGCTACAAGTACAAGTGCAACTGCTGGATCAACTACTTCAGTCACAAGTGCTTCCACTGGATCAACTACTTCAGGTACTAGTGCATCCACTGGATCAACTACATCAGGTACAAGTGCATCCACTGGATCAACTGCAACAGGTACAAGTGCAACTACTGGATCAACCCCTACAGGTACGAGTGCATCCACTGGATCGACTACTTCAGGTAAGTAAAGTAATAAGTAACAGTTATTCCCGTTGTTTAAAACAGCTGAAAGAGATTTAACATTTTCCAGAATGTGAGGAAACGAGCATCGATGATATTTTCGAACCTGACACCATTACTTTCACTTCATCAAGTATATTTGGCAATAACACTGATTTGTACGGCCCCGATAAAGCACGAACTGGTGAGCCAAGTGGATGGAGGGCAAAACAAAATGATAAAGACAGTGACCCTTGGATCATGGTTACTTTCCCAAGCCCAATTCGAGTAACTGGAATTATTTCGAAAGGTATCGAAATCACTAACCTATGGGTTGAGAAATACCTAGTAGATATTGGTAACGAGAATTGTGACTCCGGTGCTGCTAACTTCGTTCAGACGGAGGTAAGATAATATTTCTAGCTGGTTTCAAAAAAGATTCATCAAATACATGTAGAATTATTAATCTTTATTTAGGAATTCAATGCCAACTCAGATGCATCTTCTTTCGTTTCGACTGCATTCCGTCAACCTTATTATACGAAATGTATCAAGATCCGACCTACATCATATGACGGCAGTTCACCTGGTATGAAACTAGATATCATGGCATGTGGAGGTTAGTGTACTGTACCTGATAACTAGAAAAGTTGAGATAATGTTGGAAATTCATTCAACCAGATTCAATTCTAACTAATTTTACTTTCCTCTCAATCCAACGATTTCGATATGTTAGTAAGTAAAGCAACAACTACAGGTACAAGTGCAACCACTGGATCAACTACTTCAGGCACAAGTGCATCTACTGGATCAACTACTTCAGGTACAAGTCCATCCACTGGGTCAACTACAACTACAGTCTTAAGTGCATCTACTGGATCAACTATTTCTGGTAAGTAAACAAGAAGTTACGGTTATTCCCGTTATTTCGAACGGCTGAATGAGATTCAACATTTTCCAGAATGTGAGGAAACGAGCATCGATGATTTTTTCCAACCTCAAAGCATTACTTTCACTTCATCAAGTATATTTGGCAATAACGCTGATTTGTACGGCCCCGATAAAGCACGAACTGGTGAGCCAAGTGGATGGAGGGCAAAACCAAATAATGAAGACAGTGACCCTTGGATCATGGTTACTTTCCCAAGTCCGATTCGAGTGACTGGAATTTCGTCGAAAGGTATCGAAAGCACTAATCTATGGGTTGAGAAATACATAGTAGATATTGGTAACGAAAATTGTGACTACGGTGCCGCAAACTTCGTTCAGACGGAGGTAAGATAATATTTCTAGTTGGTTTTGAAATGGGAGACTCATTAAATACTTGTAGAATTATTTTTTTTCAATTATTTTTTAGATATTCACTGCCAACTCAAATGCATCTTCTTACGTTTCGACTGCATTCAGTCAACCTTATTATACGAAATGTATTAAGATCAGACCTACATCTTATGACGGCAGTTCACCTGGAATGAAACTAGATATCATGGCATGTAAAGGTACGTCAGTAACATCGCTCAACATGTAGATCCAAGTCCGCTGTCTTACTGACAGAAGACAGCGGCCGTAGAGAATTATTATTGAATAAATTGATACTACTTTATCGCAATGTATTCTTCTAGCCTCTGCATCAACGACTTCATCTCCAGTCCTGACGACAACAACTGCTGAAGAGGAAAAAGGTAACTATCTGATAACAAGATCCCATCCGTGAGCCTTCATTATCCTATCCTCGTGATCATCCTATATCACAAAATAAACCTAACTTTATCTAATATTACTTGCTTGGTGATCTATCATAAAATAACCTGTGGTCCATAATAAGCCCATGGAAGCATTTCCTCGCACTTGACTCACATCTATACCTAATGATTGGCCATAGCTGTTACATCGAATAAAAGTACCACAACTATGAAGAAAAACCAAGAGAGTAGCGACGTTTTAACTCAACTCTATGAGCCGATTACAAAACGGCTTTGAAAAATGACTCAGCATTTGAGTCTAGACGTCGCTACTCTAATTTTGAAAATGGCTCTTGAATTGGTTCTAAACGTCACTACTCTCTTAGTTTTTTAAATTGGCTCTTAGAATTGAGTCTAAACGTCACTACTCTCCTAATTTTGAAAATGGCTCTTGAATTGGTTCTAAACGTCACTACTCTCTTAGTTTTGAAAATGGCTCTTAGAATTGAGTCTAAACGTCACTACTCTCTTAGTTTTGAAAATGGCTCTTAGAATTGAGTCTAAACGTCACTACTGTCTTAGTTTTTCTGCATAATAGGGAGGGCTTTTTTGCGATTGAATTATAAATACACACCTGCTAATAATGACATGTTGTATACTCGGGTTTAGAATGTCAGGCTATCTGTTCGGAAGATATCATCGATGGCGGAATAATATTCTACTACTCGTCTTTCGCCTTACAACCTAAGCACCGTCGACAACGACGAGAAGTCAATCTACTCGATCCGATAAAAGAGGGCTGGGTAACGGCTGCGAATGATACCACGCCTTGGATCACTGTGCTGTACGACAGACGTATAACGGCCATGGGAATTCTAACTAGGTCGTTACCGTCAGCGAGCCGTTGGGTGACCGAATATTCGGTAGAAATCGGCGACGACGACTGCAATACGTTTCAGAAAGTTAGGGCCAAACCGGACGTAGAGGTTCGTTTAAACTGAAACCGGGCGTAGGTCGACCTTGCAAATGCCAGTGACGATCGCCGCGCGAAGAACCGTCGACCTATCGTGTGCAATGGTGGCCGATTCAGGCTACAATATGACATTCAAGCTCCACCATATTGTTTTAAACATTTTCGCTTAACGCAACGCCAACTGAAAACCAACTTAATTCGTTTCAACGCGGTTTTTCGTTTTAATAGTAAGAAAAAATAGAAAAGTTGGTTATAACATGGATGAAACGAACGAAGGCCACGTTAAAACGACAAGTTTGTTTAAAGATAGCACTAAAAACGAAAAGAAAAAACGTAGAAAAAAACGTAAAATATAAAAAATTGGTAAAGCTCAAATATATATGTCAATGTGCCGAATCAGTAGAAGTGGTCCACTTTCATACTGGTTATACAGCTTGTCCTATATGCCTGACACCAAAGATCACCTCCTTAAGGGTCATCTTCGAGCGGTCCCCTCCAAGATTTCATAAAAACTTCCTCCATGGATATCGTATCTACCACGCGTCTCGAACGCGTCTGACCGACTTCCCCAGCAGTCACACCGTCCCAGTTTACCTACCTACACACGCATTTATGACCAGTTGCAAAAAGATCGTGTCGCAAGCTGCCGCAGGTGTCAACCTACGCCTGTCTTAACATACGTTAGTCTTTACTTACGAAGAAACTTCCATATAATAACCATTGATTAAGCTCTGTATCCGTGTTGCGACGAGAGAATCCCACAATAATAACGGAAAAATAGTTCCGAAATGCTTTCATGAGCTGGCAGTTTGTTCGACGTTTCGACTTTATCCCGACAGTCATCTGCAGGACTTCAGGAAGATTCTGAAGATGACAATTAGTATGAATTTGAATCTTCGGATAAACTACTAGCTCAATGAAACATTTCGGACTTTACACTATTTTTTCTCGTTATCATTTCGGAGACTTGTTAGGCTTATACCATGCGTCAAGATGGCCGTATTTTACGCACTTGACGGCCAATGCATACCATTGTTATCTAAAATCATAGACCTTCATGCTCTATACTAAACTTGTTCAAAATGTTTGCAAGAAAAATATTTTCCATCGAATTCTGGGATGACGTTCGCAAATGGTCTCTAACTGTCGGACGGAAAAGCATTTTCGATGAACTAAACTCAGAATTTGAAAATTGACTAAAACACTAGAAAAATCTTATAACAATTCAGCCAAAAATGATAAGTCCTTGAACGGTGTGAAATTGTGGGATTTTTTTTTTCGTTGATTCATCTTACACGGATATTGTGCATTTTCTCGGCGGATTAAGTAAAAAAAATTCAAATTTGCAGTAAATCTAAATATTTCAAAATAACTCGTTATAAACATAAGAAAACTGTTAACATATACAACTTGAAAAAACGCCTTCTCCTAACCATCAAACCAGAGATGTTATACTAAACAGGTTCTGTAAATATTGTTTAAACAGAACTTTTCGGGGAATACAGCCACTAAGAGAGTCGTGTTCTGGATATTTGACCGTAAATACAAGACTAAATGTGTCAGAATTAGACCGCTGAAATGGCACGGGTCATCTGCCGGATTTAGATTCGAAATTCTTGCCTGTCGTCGGAAACGTAAGTTTGAACATTAAAACCGAAATCGTCTGAATTGTCTTAACTTCGATGTGATACGACTCATTTTCAAATTAGAATTTCTACACGATTAATGAATAAACCGTTTCAGACATTGAAAGTCTAATCATATTGGATAAAAGTACGGCTTTTATGCGACGGCTTGTAAAAAAGCAGAGATATAAGAAAAGATGTCTTCGCCCTAGACATCTTAGAATTTCTAAATTTCAATTGACTTTCAAAACGTTCATAAAAAAGATTAGAAATAATTGATAATTATCCAGATAAAGTTGTAATCTGATCATCTGATGCCCGGAAATTAAAATATTTGTTTGCAATTTAGGAAAATATATTGAAAGAGTATAGAACTTTAGGCTGTATAATCATATATATATATAAATATATATATATATATATATATATATATATATATATATATATATATATATATATATATATATATATATATATATATATATATATATATATATATATATATATATATATATATATATATATATATATATATATATATATAAATATATAAATATATATATATATATATATATATATATATATATATATATATATATATATATATATATATATATATATATATATATATATATATATATATATATATATATATATATATATATATATATATATATATATATATATATATATACCGTGACTTATACTTCCTGTTGTGGACTGGGAACTCTTTGTTCAATGTCACGGAAATAAACAAATTAACAAGATATGTTTAATGATCTGTCGTAGATAAATAAAAAAAATGCGAATAAATAAAGTTATAAGGCAAGCAGTAAATAGCCGCAATCAACGCTACGTTACGTCTAGCAAAAAGATTTCTATTCTTCCATTGTTGAACATCTAAACCTGTGTTCGATTGATATTGACAGATATGATACTCGAAACAACGACCGTAAGCATAGGTACGGACTACCCCCCCCCCCTCCAACACCCATCCCCCTATCCGCTACACCCCATCCCGATTATATACCCTCTATATCCATGCGGTGTTTGATTTTGTTTTCGTTTTTTGAATGCTATGTTTCTATTTCACAATAAGCCTTCGCACGATTTTGAAAGGTTTATTAGGATGTATAGTTGCTGTAAAGGTAGTTCAATTCTAAACCGTTAGGTGAACTTTTTTAACAGGTGGATAACTTTACGACCAACCAACTGTAAAGCAACTCGCTCGTCCTTTTATACCGAGTTCCGTTTCGTTTTAGATTTATTTTTCTCGTATTTTCAACTCGCAGGGCCGACATCGAGGACGAACGGGGTTAAGACTATCAAAACCTTACTTTAAATGTGTTGGTTAAGACTATCAAAACCTTTCTTTAAATGTGTTTTTATTTTCATTAAGTTACTCGTTATTTTATCATTTACAGCCAACACGACAACGGCAACAGTTTATACAACAGGTAAGACGTGAAAATGATTACACAAATTATTTCCTCAAATTCCAAATAAAAAATCCGATTTTGGAGCTTGTGTCGACGAGTTATGACATTACACTTTTCTTTTTTTCTATCTGAAGGAGCTACCGAGCCTAAACAAGAAAGTAAGTAGGCCTACTTATATAGACTAACCAATCACCGCTTAGATCGGTAGATGTTGCGAATAAATTATGCAAAATAGTACGATGAGTTACGCATGAGTTACGTTTGTTCGTCCATTTAGATTGTGAAACTGTCGGAAGTGCCGAAACTATTCTAAACGCGATTGGGCAATCGATTCAATTTACGTCATCGACCGTTTACCAAAACATCCAGGGGACGTACGGCGCAGAGAATGCTAAATCCGGTACCAGAGGCGCCTGGAAGGCTGCCGTCGGCGACTCCAATCCCTGGCTGATCGTACACTACCCGCTAACGTTGGAAATATTCGGTTTGACCGTATTAGGAAGCGGTCAGAACACGAACGATTGGATGACGCGGTTTAGTGTCGGGATCGGTGACGCCAACTGTAGCAGTTACACTTCCATACTGGAAGATAACAGCACTACACCGAAGGTAACAAATCTACCCCCCCCCCCCCCCCGCCTCTTATATTATCTAGTAGATTTCAATGATACAACACAAGCACATGACTCTGAGTAGATACTGTGTGGTGGATATCTGAAAATAATTTAAGTATATAACATCAACATATGATATGTAATAGGTACTTAAGGGCGTTTCTAAGTAGACACACTTCTCCACCAATCGAGGACGGACAAAATAAACCGTTTTCCGAATGATAACCCCCTCGAAACGCAGGTTTCTCCGGGTCACAACTCTAAAATCATAAGATATTTTTCCAACGTCCAATTTTAGATCTTTGCCGGAAACACGGATAGCCAACTTCCAGCTTACGCCATTTTTAATGACGTATATTCAACTAAATGCGTGAAGGTGACGCCTGTTGAATGGGTTAACGGCGCGACACCGTCTGTCAGACTTGATGCTCTGACATGCGAAATCATTCAAGGTAAATGTCAACTTCATTCGTTGAGAGTATGTGGGTTGCCCGCCAGAGCTGTGAGGAGCGAGGTTCACTTACAACCCATATGCCCGTTCTAATAACTGCTCTCCCGCTACAGTTGTAGGGAGTGGGGGTTCACAAAGAACCTATGTGACTGATTTATTCAATGCTCCCATCAACAGTTGCGAGGAGAGGGGTTCACCAAGAACCTACGTGTCTGTTCTACTCGTGGTTCTCCTTTAACAGCTGTGAGGGGGTTCACAAAGAACCCGTGTATCTCTTCTACTCGCTACTCTCCCACCACAGCTATGAGGAGAGGCCAGGGGTTCACAAAGAACCCGTGTATCTCTTCTAGTCCGTACTCTCCCACCACAGCTATGAGGAGAGGCCAGGGGTTCACTAAGAACCCTTGTGTCTGTTCTACTCACTATTCTCCCACAGCTGTGAGGGGAGGGGGTTCACAAAGAACCCGTGTATCTCTTCTACTCGCTACTCTCCCACCACAGCTATGAGGAGAGGCCAGGGGTTCACTAAGAACCCTTGTGTCTGTTCTACTCACTACTCTACCACAGCTGTGAGGGGAGGGGGTTCACAAAGAACCCTTGTGTCTGTTCTACTCACTACTCTCCCACCACAGCTATGAGGAGAGGCCAGGGGTTCACTAAGAACCCGTGTGTCTGTTCTACACGTTGTTCTCCCTCAACAGCTGTGGGGAGATGGGTTCACGATGTGTCGGCTTTATTAACTAATATCTCCGATATCTCTATTTTTTGAAGCGAGTTCGACGGCGCAAACCACAGTCAGCATGGCGCCAACTAAAGAATGTATCATGTTGCCGGAGACTCACGACGAAAGAGGTAAGAATTACTTAGAGCGGGCCCTGCGCCAAATCCCTTCTGTATTTTGCAGTAAAGAGCGAATTCAATCTACGAGGTCCCAATTGCCACAGTAAACGTGAGTTAAGATATGTCTCTGAGTTACGATACTGAAAATGAACTGATTTTAACTCATCAGAGTTAACTCTATCTCACACAATGCAACTGAACCCTGAGTTCAAAGTCAACTCGAACTCGTAATTGCGGAACTGGATCCTGAGTTCTATTTCAACGCTAACTCCAATATGGAACCGGGTCCGGAATTTTAATACGATTGCTTCATGATTGTAGTGGAATTGGTTTGCCGGTTTGTCGATTGTCCGCTGTTGGTACCTCAAAGCGACCTGCTCCCCGGCGAGTTTTCCGAGTTGATTCGAGTTGACGAGTGTTGTCATCAGTACGTAAAACGTTGCGACCCGAGCACCTGCCCGACAGTGGAATCGTCCACTTGCCAAGCGCCTCAGGTGCTTGTACACAATAACCACGGACAGTGCTGCCCTCAGTTTTCGTGCGGTACGTTTATCATAGTAACTGTTCAATATTCATCTAACTTGAAGATGTAAAATGTCTTTACTGTCTGTCACACTTACTCTCCGTGCGACGTTTTGGTCCGTAATTTCGTTAATAATCGGTTTATCTACCTTTATTATGCATCAATTTGTTCAGTGAGGAATTTGCATTCAGAAATAAACAACAATTTTCACTTAAGTTGTTTTTGTTTTCATTTATGAGCGATAGTTTACTCAGCATACGCTCGCGTAATGCTGAAAAATCCGCTCCGCGGATGCTCGGAAACGTTACAGTGACGTCATCACCTGCTCGTTAGCATATCAAAATACAGTAGGTGGCGCCACGTGACGGGCCATGAAAGCCGCGAGCGTATGCTAGGTAAACTATCGCTGATCGAAGAAAACACAAACAAATTTCTGCCAGTTCATGATTTATTTCTGAATGCAAATTCCTTACTGAACAAATTGATGCATTATATTTACAGATCAACCGATTATTAACGAAATTACGGACCAAAACGTCGCACGAAGAACATGTGTGACAGACAGTAGATTGCTGTTTAACATTTGACTCTTGTAGCTAGATTTCGTTTCGTTTTTACCAATATGTCGTGTTTATATATTGCATAAACAAACGTGTTTTTGTAAACAACCATAGCTTTCAAGGATTTAGGGGTCGGGCATTTCAGTAAGAAGAATGATATCTTTTATCTTAGTGGGGTACAAACGAGCTTTGAATGTTCATTTCGAATGAGATTCGATGTGGTGATTTTTACTTGCAGTTTGTCCAGTCCAATGTCCAAACGTTACCGCAGCCGTCTGCGCAACGGTAAGAGTTGAGCCAATTCTGTAGAATGGGATACCGGCACCACCAGATGGCGCAACAAGACACACGGTCATTCGTAATGAAAATCTCGTCATTTTGAATGAAATTAGGACTTAATTTTTAGGCTTCCAAATGCGAAAATCATAGCGTCGTCACCCAATAGATATACGATTCCCTTTCTCATTCAGTGCGTGGTATTGATTTCAATGAGAATTGATTTACTTATCAGAAAAAGTTGACTCGAGAATTTGATCGTAATGTAGAAAAAATTGGGGGCGCGGTTACCCAGTGCCACTGGCGATCCTGGCAGAATCCTCAGTCGCGTTGCCGCTATCCCATCGTTTCAAAACAATGCAACGTACCGGTCGTTCACTCATGTCGAATTCAACTGCGCTATTTTCAGGGAAGTGTCTCGGTGGAATATAACGACGAGTGCGGCTGCAAAGTTGTGAAAGGTTGCAGTAAGTAACGCTACCAATTTTTCATAGTAGACATCGTCAATATTTTACGCAAGAAGACTTGATTTTGCTTCGATGAGTGAAAAACCCACAGTTGATGATAAATCATAATGATTTTTCAAGTCAGTTTTAATCGGAGAAACGTAAATAATTCGTCAGAATTCGTTTATTCTGTCAGAATTAACTTGTTACGTCATCGACTTGAGATTTTGCTCGGATTACCTCTGAGATACTATACTGAGGTTGCAGTCTCTCTACCTGTCATCATTTTGCTTTTCAATCTGCAGGTAAAATACCGAATAGCTGTCTGTATCCGCCGGAGGTGGACTCGAGACAGTTGGAAAGCAACGACTACAACCAAACTGTATTCAAGGTAGACGTCCATCTGGTCAAATCATTAAATGATAATAATGGTTGGGTTCTTACCGGATAGTGGGTTCTTAGCTATCGGATAGTGGGTTCTTATAGGTGCCGGATACTGGGATTCTTAGCTACCGGATAGTGGGTTCTCATAGGTCCAGGATAGTGGGCTCCCATAGGTCCAGGATAGTGGGTTCTTATAGGTCCAGGATAGTGGGTTCTTATAGGTGCCGGATAGTGGGATTCTTAGCTACCGGATAGTGGGTTCTCATAGGTCCAGGATAGTGGGTTCCTATAGGTGCCGGATAGTGGGATTCTTAGCAACCGGATAGTGGGTTCTCATAGGTCCAGGATAGTGGGTTCTTATAGGTGCCGGTTAGTGGGATTCTTACAGGTGCAGGAAAGTGGGTACTGCGAGGGTTCTTATGAATGCCGGATAGTGGGTTCTTGTGGGAAGGTAAATCATATGAAAATACTCTAAATACTAACTATTACATTCGGGGGTTAATACGGTAGGGGGCGCTATGGAGTAACGAGTCCGAGTGATTTTCGTCCGTTCAATTCGTCGATGTTTGATTTTCAGGTCGGTGAAGAGTGGGACGACGGACCGTGTAAACATTGCGTCTGCAGATTGAAATATGAACAAATATCGAGCGACGAGATGAACATCACCGAGGTTCAGTGTTATCACGAAAGGTGTTCCACCATTACAGAGGTACGTGTGCATAACTTCACTGAGAGACGTGTGCAAAAACCGACCTCCATCACCGAGTAACATGCGCATAAACCACCCTCCATAACCGAGTACAGAGTGCAAAAAACCGACCTCCATAACCGAGTCACGTTTGCAAAAACCGACGTCCATAACAGAGTACCGTGTGCAAAAACCGACCTCCATAACTGAGTAACGTGTGCAAAGAAATCGACCTCAATAATTGAGTACCGTGAGCAAAAACCGACTACCATAACCGAGTAATGAGTGCAAAAGAACGACCACCATAACTGTGGAATCACGTGTGCAAAAACCGACCTCCATAACAGAGTAACGTGTGCAAAAACCGACCTCCATAACTGAGTAACGTGTGCAAAGAAACCGACCTCCATAATTGAGTAACGTGTGCAAAAACCGACCTCTATAGACCCCGTGCAAATAAAGCCATCGCCCCATACGTGGGAACGTGAGCAGAAACATACATCTACAACCGAGTACCGTGGGCAAAAAACAATCCCCCTAATGTGGAAACTTGTGCAGAAAACCACCCATCTTACAGAATTACGCACACAAATAAACCATCCCCTAACACACATATTGTGTTGAGGTTAATTATTAACAGTGGAAACTCTTGTAACATGTTACTTTCTTTTGTAAGGAATATGACGTCATTGAAGGAACCGGATTGGAGGCAGGAGAATGTTGCCAGAAATCGATCAAAAACCGGTGCAGGCCAATTATAAACGGAGCCTACGTCATGAAATCTGTGAGTCTGGTTACGGATAGTTATTACTAAGCTTCCTTCGTACGATGCTATGTGACTCAAGGAATGAGATGATAGTTGTATTGAATCCCGATTGAGTCCAAAGAGATTTTAGTAAGAGATGTTGTCTTTAAAAACACAGGAAAACGAAACGTGGTTTGATGCTTTATCCCCGTGTATGACGTTCACGTGCGAGCGGACCGGTGGTCCGGATAGTCCGGTTGAGATAACGACTCATAAAGGTCTTTGCTGTCGCCACAAGGGAGTGGAGTACCAGGTTGGTCAAGTTTTCGTTTATAATTGTTCGATTTAAGAGAAGATACAACCATCGATAAAGCGCCTTATTATCCGTGAGGAAAGAATCCCACATCTACGAGGAATGAACACAGCCATCATCTTCAGGATCCAGTTCCACAATCGTGAATTAGTGTTGAATCTGAGTTAAAATTAGTCCATTTCCAATGTGTTAACTCTCAGTCATATCTGAATTCACCGTGGAACTGGGTCCAGGAAATGTAGTCATCTTCAGGAGTGCTGTATTCCTGAAGATGACCATTGCGATGAAGTCGAAACATTGAATAAGCTACAAGCTCAAGGAAAAATGTTCGGCCCTTATATCTTTTTTCCTTATTGTTATGGAATTCTCAATAGGTTCAAGAGTTCACCCAATTTTAACTGAAATGTAGAAGAAATCGTACGCGGAATACCGGGCTACTACTAGCGACACCTGGTGGTTCCTCGCTTGCGATTGCAATGGAATCCTCAATTGCCGCAGTAGCGTTGGCAGGTCTCCGTTCGCAAATAGAGATGTTTTTGCGTATGTTTTGATGAATATTTCGGCGTCTATTTCTAGCCCGGAGATGTAATTCCTTACGACAAACCGTGTTACACGGCTCTCTGCAAACCGGTCGGTGATGTCGTTATGATGATGGTTACGCAGGTGACATGCCCGGATGTATCGCGAAAATGCGAAAATGTAAATATCAATATAAAATCAGCGTAGGCAAAAATCCTTGAAAATTGATTATGAAAATTAGTGTGCATCTACACCGCACTGCGGTGTATTGATGTAATTAGTAACTACTTTTATCTCTATCGAAAGATGGCAGCACCTGTCAAACATAGTGAAGCATCAGTAACTAACGATTCACTGCTCCACGGTGTGGACGCACGATAGTGATATTCCCTTTATTCGACATACTAGGGTGGATTTTTTAGAGTTTTCAAATTATCTCCAGCACTATAGGGTATTAATTAGTCAGCACTAAAAGGCTTTAAACGAATAACACTATCGACGAGTAGGTATCTGAAATTTCAGCGTGTTATCTTTTTTTAGGGAGAATCCATGTTAGATACGAGTGGATGTTGCAAGCAGTGCGTACCAGAAGCTGGTAGGTTCGAAGGAGTCTTAATGGGTACTTCTGTAAATAATTCGGAAGAATTGTCTTTTTATAGTGGATATGATTGAAGAATTCGGCAATGGGCAAAGATATCAGCGAAAAGCATATACTGTATCTTTACACTGTTTTATCGTATGAGATTTTAAGAATCCTTCTCGAAGAGGTTCTTGCATTGAAATTCTATCCAAGGGTAATTTCCAACGACTTTACGGATCTTAATGTTAAGATTCTGAGAAGAACCCTTATAAAAACTGAAAGTGTCAAAACCTTTGGTTCTTGTAACCCAAGGTTCTCGAATGAACCTTCATTTCGCACGGGCAGCTAAATAAAGAACCTCTTTTTGAGCGATGGTTTTTCCGAGTAACCTTTCAATCGGGTTTTCCAAAGATCCACAACTTGTTGAAGAGTTTCTCTAAATATCCTAAAATGGTTCCTCCACGGAGGCACGCCGAATAACCCAATTAAATTGCTCGCTCATAGATATACAACTTTTCAGAAGTTTTATTTTTCACCCTTTTACAGATGCCACGTGCGACGGATGCCAACCGAAACCACTCGCCAGCACTTTGACCGATACGATCGGTTACATAACTCTAGAAGACTCGGAAAAAGGTTTATGCACGAACGAAAATGTGATCGAAGATTTGAACGAATGTAGCGGTCTATGCGACAGTAACGCCTACTACAGCTCGGCGCTTGGCAAAATACTAGACAACTGTAAATGCTGCAAAACAGTCGACACGATCGATAAAAATGTGGAGTTGACGTGTACGAAAAACGGGCTACTGACCGGAAGTATACAGCAGACGATCACGTTACCGGTCTCCTGCGCATGTCAAGACTGCCACTCGAATTCGACATCCATTAATAATCAATTGACAACTATGTGATAAGTTGAATAGAATAGATAGAATGAAATGACTGATGAATCGGTGAAATGTTGTATTTTACTGGAATTAAAATATCGCAAAATGAAGAAATCAGTTTTTCTTTTATTTTGTTGTTGTTTTGGTATAGGTTAGCTGTAGAATATGAAATGGAAGAGCGCTCGACAAACCGACTCCCGGGGGGGGGGGGATCCTAGCCACCCTACAAAGACCAACGTTTGTCTACAGTTGCGCGCGTACGCCTCATTTGGATGCAGCACCACGTGCATACGGTGGCTGATTCGGGCCACGATAGAAAAAAAGAAAAAAGTCAAAGTCAAAAGTAATTGACCGAGTACGAGTGGAAATAGAGTCAACCCCCGATGCAGAACGATTTTGGCGGTATAGAGAGTATGGCGGTATATCGGGTGTGTTTTACTACGTATGTATTTGTATAGAGATGTACATTGAGAAACCTGGCGGTAGGTGGGGGTGGGGATATATGGGAGGCGGTATATCGGGGGTTGACTGTATTACGTATTACAGCCGATTATTTATAGGCTGAATCCTACTTCCGGCCTAGGCAGCACCGGTGCTTTGACTCGCTTCCCTGTGCAGGCGCTCGCCGAGTCGTCAACTGCTCCGAGACCCGTCCAAGTTCTCGAATGTCCCCTAGCCCCGAGATAACCAAATCCAGCTCCGGTAACTGTCTTTCCCCGCGGATACTAAATTCAAATCACATTCTGAGTGTGAC
Organism: Tubulanus polymorphus; assembly: GCF_964204645.1. Taxonomy (NCBI): domain Eukaryota; kingdom Metazoa; phylum Nemertea; class Palaeonemertea; order Tubulaniformes; family Tubulanidae; genus Tubulanus; species Tubulanus polymorphus. Next base: position 11,457,671 of record NC_134034.1, read on the forward strand.
ATAGAGAGTGCTTAGACGACAACAGCACGCGGAGCTTCAACATGAATCTGCTGCGTCAATTCTATGGATACGGGTGTCTAAAGAAGATGTTAGCTGGCGGCCTTTTCCTTGTTATTTACCTGTCTATTATCGCTTAGAACTCCGCGAAAGAAACGCCGGCAACGATTAGGAACACACCTCTAATAACAAGGAAGTCAAAGAAGCATCGGCCTTCTTCTCGATGATGATTTCGTAAGCTGAGAAATGTTTCTATACATTGAGCGGTGCTGCTTCGGTTTGACAGATTGTGGGAGTGTATCTCGCATTGGAGGTTACCGCTCTGTATGCCTGTCTGTGATCCTGGAATACCAGCTCTATTTCATCCACCGCACTTGCCTCTGGCTGTCGGGAAAACAATTTACGGTGAAAGTGAGAGGCAGGGGAGGGGAGACGGAGAGGGAGAGGGAGAGGCAGAGGCAGAGGCAGAGGCAGAGGCAGAGGCAGAGGCAGAGGCAGAGGCAGAGGCAGAGGCAGAGGCAGAGGCAGAGGTAGAGGCAGAGGCAGTGGCAGAGGCAGAGGCAGAGGCAGAGGTAGAGGCAGAGGCAGAGGCAGAGGCAGAGGCAGAGGCAGAGGCAGAGGCAGAGGCAGGGGCAGGGGCAGGGGCAGGGGCAGGGGCAGGGGCAGGGGCAGGGGCAGGGGCAGGGGCAGGGGCAGAGGCAGAGGCAGAGGCAGAGGCAGAGGCAGGGGCAGGGGCAGAGGCAGAAGCAGAGGCAGAAGTAATTATTTCGCAGTTTGAAAAAGAATGTCGCTTCTAATTAGAATAATCAAAAGCTGTCTATAAAAACACAAATTAAATTTCAGAAAGTTGCTCTCGATTGACGTGTAAGTAGACACGGTTTAGTTTCACAGACAGGATTGCCGATTCAAGGTCATCTGAATCGATTATGGAATCGAGACGAACTGAGCGTTTGTGACTTTCTCAAATTGTACCAAAAATGGAACTATAAAGTCCCTATGTCCTCGAAAATAGATAAATGAACGGTTGAACATGATTAAAAACATCTAGAAAATGGTGTAAAATCAACTTATTTAGCAGTCCTGTGTGCGGGATTTTGTTGTGCTTTAAAACAAATAATGCCCCCGAGTTCTCCTACTTTTACAGATAACACGCGATTAAAGATTTTTGAAGGATTATAGATATTTCCATGAGTCAAGAGATGAACTCTCGACAGCGGCAGATTCCTCTCAACGCACATTTTCTCATGACGTTTGGGACGGTGCCGCAAAGCGGTCTATTTTTGGCACCTTTTAAAACCGTTGCAATAATGTTTATATGATACCTTGTAAGCGTTATATGAAGGGTTCTGTGTGAGTCGATGTGCACTACGTCATCAATATTGACGTTTCAAAACAACAATTACATTGTGAGTTTTGGCATTTATTTTGTACGTAAATATATTATTCATAACTCTTATTTCGTCTTTTGATAAAATCTTGATGACTTATTTTTTTAGACGATGTGTGCTACGTAATCAATATATCGGGGTTAGACTGGTTGCCGGTCAATTCAATTCAATTATGAATATATTCAAATCAAAAAATTAATTCTTTCCTGATGATGTGGATTATGATTATCATAATCTTTTTATAGTATTTATGAATATGTGTGTTGTTTTTCAAGGCGTCGATAAACTTTTGATTTAGTTTTCTTTTCTTGTTTGCGGAGTTGATTAAATGCTGTTCCTTGTCTTCATAGTGAATTTACTCGCTTCAAATCAAATTGGAAATTGGAAGCGTGTTCTCGGTAGCAAATGAAAGAGGACATCCAGTAAAATCAGCTCCAGTGAATTTCTAGTATCCTGGCCGGTATTTCGCGGGCATATGGGGTATTTTTTCCAAACCAACTTCGAAAAAGGGAGAATATGTCAGTCTGCCAGCTATTGTTGTCGGTTTTCTCACGTCGAAAATGTGTTATCATTCACGGAGCACGCGCGTATACAGCTTTCGTATAGATCCAACAAAACTGATTTCTAGAAATCGTCGTTTGCACCTATTGACTTCCGGGAACTGAAGAAAAAATGGCGCTCGAATATTTCTTTGAGAAATAAATCTTCGGTTATGATGGTACTGCACACAATAACTACTTGTCCTTATCAATGGGGCGCTTATTATTGATAAGAGCAGTTTATCCGAGTACGAGTTTTATTCCGGCGCTTATCCGAAGTACTTAGCGGCAGATTAGCCGGGATTATCTCCTGTACAAATCAGGGATTATTGCCCACTTAATGGATTATACGGCAAATATAATTTGTCCACGCGTCGAGTCAATCTTAGGTTAATCGTATGAATTCAACTATTTCAGCTCATGGGCGGATCCAGGATCTGATTCACAGGGGGCTCTACCCCAAAAATAAAGCATATAATATAATGAAAACGATAGCCCTTTAAAGCTTATGAATTCAAACATTTTTAACGTTTAATTTCAGGGCAATTTTTTAGGGAGGAACGCATCCTCTGAAGCCCAACCATTGGATCCACGAGAAAAAGTCTTAAGATGAGTAAGTCCCAGTCTAAGACAAAACTAGCCAATCTCACAACTTACGTAGACCTGTCTTAAGATTTAAGACCATTTTGGGACTTATGTCTTGAATATGGAACCGGTCTTAAGTGTTGATATTGTCCATAGGATCTGGGCTGAGACTGATCGTATTTCATCAACTGCTCAACTCAGGTCTGAAAACAATCGAACCTGAAGGGGCTGATCAGTGGAACTGCTGTACCCGATACGTACATACACTGATTCGTTAGAAATGTTTGTCTGTAAAGCTGTGTACGTGGAATACGTGGCCTCTATACTCGCGCATCAGTGGACGCTTAGGCCATTCCGTCACTCTCAGCAGTTCACCTTGCATCGGAAGCGTGACCCGTCGCGCGGCTTGGATTTTACCCACAGCATTCAATTCCTCAACTCAGGTAAGAATCTCTTTTTAAGTTTTTCAACAACGGGATTTGTTCCTATACGAAACGATACAGACTGACCCTGAGGAAGAACGGGTAATTAGTGACAGACATTTTAGCATTTGTGGAATCATGAAATGTAGCTTTTTATTATCATATTATTGAGTTTATTTCTTTTCAAAAGAAAAGACGATACAAAATTTATTTATCGCTATGACAAAGGTTTAAAAATCACGTCTACAATAGAACACACAAGATGTTCATGCGCATCATCCTGGACGGCCACTTTTTTGAAAGTCCAATCCGACACGCTCTGCCTGATAATGACGTCGTTGCGACGTCAGATTGTTTCATTTTATCACGAGGTGTTAGCAAATACTTCCGAAAAAAATATCTTCAAATCAACCTAATCGTCGCGAGAATTGGTTAGATTTAGTCCGAGCTACCTCGTTGAAAATGTCTCGCCAACCACTTTTTTCAAAGAGGAATCGCGCATATTTTCCCCAACGAGTTCCCCTTTTTTTTACTCTGATTAACTCACTACGGAACGGGTCTGAACGTCGCGAGAGAGAAACGAGTTCTCGAAAAAAAAATATTTTCCGTATAATAACCACCCGCATGAGCAGCGACGTCATCGTCGACGAAATCGGCACTTGACCGATACGAAATAGCCCTTACTCCCTGCTGTAACCAGACGATGGCGGATCTTACGATCACTAATTGATACAGGCTCGTGTTCCACTTGCGTAACTGGAATTGTTAATTTCTTCCGATCCCTCGTAACAGGTTCACTAACAACCATATCGCTATGGCAGTTCACATCAGCTCTCCAGTGGTTTAGGAGTAGTGCGCGGAATGCCGGAAGCCACTGTCACGCCCGGGCGCACACACAAACCTTGGAACGCTCCGAAACACTGACGAGGAAAACAAGTTTCTAAACTTTTGGGAACACGGATACCCTCACCCGACTCAGACTTTTGACTGGAACTCAGACAAAAGACAAATTATTAAAATGGACTCGGAAAAAATGAAGTCATCATTAAAACATTTTTCATACCCTTAACTAGGAGTTACCCCTAACTTTCTAGTCCCGGTTTCTCCCTAATTAATAGCGTTCTTTCGACCCCAGGAGACGAGAGATCTTGCAGATAGTAAAAAAACTGCTGCCAGTGCGAAAGTTTCTCATACGCTTAGAATTTCTTCTTCAGTCTGGTGTCGGGAAACTTTAACGGAAAAATGTAGCTGTCGGCAAGTTCAGCTGCGACCGGTTAAAAATGTCGTCTGTTCAGATTTGAATATTTGATTTTTAAACTGTCATTGACGGTTTGTTTTCTAACGGATAATTCAAACCGCGCTGGTGTGCGACAGTCGTCTGCCATACGGATTAGATTACTATCCGCTGTGTTTTCAACTCGAAGAAGCATTTTTGATCCAGTTAAATATTTATCAACGACGCGCGTCACCATCCGGAGATTGAAGTGAAAAAGGCCCCTGGGCGCCGGGAAAACTTCCCGAGAAACCATATACGACGTGGTTTCGTATCAGTTGCGATTAAAGATGTGAATATTTTAAAGAATATGAAATTTCGCGCTATCGAACGAAATACAAAACTATCGCTATGTTTATTTACAATGGACTGATTTTAGTCAGAGTTGCGTAATAACCCCTGAACCCAGCGTTCCGTCCACAGTTTACATTTTGTGGTCGTGGCACCTCTGTTTTTTGACAACTCTTGCATTATCATTTTATATGACCCCTTGGGCCCAGTTTCACGAAAAAGTTAAACTCTAAATTTTGGTGTAATTATCATTGGTTACCTCGTGTTTTTCAATGAGGACAACAATTCAAATTTAACCGTCTTAAGCTTAAACTTATTCATGAAACTGGCTCCTGTTCTCTGGTAGATAATCCCTCCAAAGATTAAATAGGTCGGATACGCGTACTTCAAATTCAAATAAGTAAAATACATTTTAGTCGCCATTAGAAATGAATGTGTTTATTTTTTCATATGTTTTAATAGACGGTTAACAATTTGCACTTTTCGGAACCTGTGAGCACGTGATATGTATAAGTTCCCAGTTGTTACAGACCTTGCCCTATACACAGTGCAGATTGGTGTAGCAGTAACGCCACCTAGCATGTGATCCCAACAACTAAATCCATCACACCCGCCGTTTCATCTTGAAATCCTCGCGAATCGGGAGTCCACAGAGCCGTCATCATGGGCCGATAGCGTGACCTTTTGTCGTACGCGCCACAAACTGGTTTATACCAGAACAATCCAAAACTGACCTTTACTGTCAATCTATAGATTGCGCTGAGTGGTCTGTAGAGGGACTTCTCCAGCTCGCGCGTTGAGCATCTACCAGAGACTCATGTAGGTCAGTAACTTCAATAAGCAGAACTAGTAATAAAACACCGAGGAGCGTCGTAGAAACCACACAAATCTGAACAGTCAAAGAGTAAGTTGTTAGACTCTTGTTCATTTATCTACCGTCGACGCGCGCTGGGAGTGTTTTATACGACACTGACTTACAGGAAGATAAAGGCTTTAATGCTGATTAGCGCGCAGACAACTGGCAATGCGTTCGTCCGTTATCTCGTGAATTAATTTCGAATTATTTGCTACAAAAGCGTTTAAATTTCGGCTCATCCCGCGTTACTCGATTGTGATATCGCGCAGTTATTTCGCGAGAACTCTGACATGTAATTTCCCGTGTAACGCGCACGCTTCTCATCAACTCTGAATCGAGTGTTTAAATATTTCCCGCGGATACGTGATATACGCGTTTTCCTTTCATTTCCTCGGCAACATTTCCTTCAATAATTCTCTCTGGTGTTGTTGATTAATTTGTTTGTCTTGTCGGAAAGATCATTTGAAACAGTTGGAAGCAAACACTTTTTCTGAGTCAATTTGAGTATGTACGCGTCCCATTGGTTAGTTCGCTGACATGCGTCATACATATTTGGCCAATCAGATTGTCGTTTACATTAAAAGAACTTGGTTTTTGTCGGATGAAGTTTAAAGTGGCCTAATCCTAAAGCTGATGCATCCACTATCAATGCTGAGTGACGTAAGTCAAGGTTCGAGTCATGTTGGCTGCTAATAGTACAATTGCTAAAATACAACAAAGTTATCCATTTCTCTTCAACAGCGCCACCTAGCAGCCGCGAATGAATAAAATAGGCGGAACCGGTTCTCGATGAGTACACAGGCGTTACTGTGTTTCAAAACGATCCCGATGAAAATACCAATTGCTCGACGAAACTGCGCAACATCTCAGGAATTCCGTACGACGCGCGGATGAGAATTCTATAGCTTATCTCTACCGGCGGTGGTCAATCGTGTATCGTCTGCGACGCGGTTTGAAAAAAAGCATTTCGCCGTTATTTGCTTTTTCCTTATCTTTATTATGTCGCGGTAAGAGGAATGACGCTGAATGCGAAATATAAAATAAGTATTTGTTTATACTCTTTGTTGGTTAACACTATTGTCCGTACGCGTCGGTTAACGCTAAATTGTCCGTACTATTCAGGTTTTAATTCCAAACAGGCGTTCGGTTTATAATAGGAAAATCCCACATACTAAGAATGACACATGAAGTCCGGAAGGATTCCTTGATCAGCTATTTCTAATTCAATTTGTCTTTTTGAAGAAATGATTCCAAAGTTCGTTGATTTTTTTTTTTGATCTTAAATAGGGATTGTCCCCATTATTTATTTATTTGGCTGGTAAATTTTGTTTGATTTTTCGATTGAGTGTCCCTTACAGACCCACCACACCTGCCGGGAGCGAAACAGGGGGCTTGATTTTGAAATCGGAAATCGAAGTACAGATATAGATGTGCGATCGACGGTCGAGTTAACAGAATATTTTTAAATCGAAGTACATAATAGTTCGTTGATTTTTAAAACGATGGTATAAGATGGATTTCAAGGGATCGGACATTATTCTGCCTTGGAAATGAATTGTCGTCTAAACATAGAACGATGGTCGTGTTCGGCTGCGTTGATTGCTTACGTAATTCGCCTCTAAGCCGCTATTCTAAGAACTGTCAATCCGCCAAACCCAGTCGCTCATTTCACCCTCGACCTCGGCAGTTCGACCAAGTGCGTGACGAAATGAAGAAAAGATTATCTTTTCTAAAATAATCGTAACTGCTTCGGATTTGAATTGGCGATCTTGTGATTACCACAGGCTCGTAGGTAGGATTTAGAGAGTAGGGGTTATCTTTATATAATTGGACGCTTTGTGGTTCCATCTTATGCATGGAAACTGTCCTTTAACGTCAATGGAAGTGCCCTTTTTGTGAAAAGGGTGCCCTCTTACATGCCTTTTTTATGAAAGAGGTGCCCTGTGTCTATGTGAAGGTGCCCTTTCGTGGAAAGTGTGCCCAAGGTAAAAAAAAAAGTAAAGGGGCTTAATTATCATTAAGTACATCTCAGAAAAAGGGCACTATCAGCCAAATGCGGGGTTTACCAGTAACCCCCTCTGTCTACGGGCCTAGACACCACAACGTGTACAATCGTCACCTAATGTTGTTGGGCCTGGACCCAATTCCATACTTTTTTGGGTTTAAATCGACTCTGGACCCATTTCCACAGTTATGTAGGTTTGATTTCACTTGAATCACTGGAACCCAGTTCCTCAGTGGGTTTAATTTGTCTCTGGATCCAGTTCCACAGTTGTGTGGGTTTAATTTGACTGTGAACCCACTTCCAAAGTTGTGTGGGTTTAATTTGACTCTGGGGCCAGTTCCACAGTTGTGTGGGTTTAAGTTGACTCTGGATCCAGTTCCACAGTTGTGTGGGTTCAAGTTGACTCTGGATCCAGTTCCACAGTTGTGTGGGTTTAATTTGACTCTGGATCCAGTTCCACAGTTGTGTGGGTTTAATTTGACTCTGGATCCAATTCCACAGTTGTGTCAGTTTTTCAAACCACCCGTTCATATTTGAACTGCACCGTGTTTTCACGGTTTGGTCTCGGCGGCGTACGTTTTAATCATTAAAGTCTGTTTCCGTTTTATCGCGTAAATCGCACGGTTTAAAAACTGAAAGACAATCAGTATAGAGATCAAAGTAATCGCCTATCCTCCAACAGCTCACTAATATACAATCAATTGTGAGTAGTCCCCGACAGGCCACCACACTCTTACAACAGGACTAATCCGCGCGAAAAAACCTGTTGATTAATGAAATGCAGAATCCGTGCGGGGTTTATAATTCCGTATTTCTTCAAATAATAATGAGAAAATGTCTGAATCGTCGACCCGCGCGGGTTGTGCTTATCCGTGCGCGAATTGCACGACCTATACCACGTTTTTAAATGTCCTGCTTAAAAGCCGATGATGTTGCTCTCGAGGTCAGCGTCGTTGGGGTACAGATCTTTTGACATTTAGTGGACGCGTGGTCTTTAAAAACTAACGGTTGATATCTCGTACGTAAAAGGTATGGGTTCCAGGGTGACGAGCCTTCAATATAATATATATTAATCATATGAGCAACCATCACCTAGGCTTTTTAATCGTTGTCCATTTTTTGATTTCTCACTAAGCGTCTTGAACAAACATACGATGGGTTCTTCTTCAAGATGGAACCTATGCGTCCCTTCACTGTTGTGGTTGGAGACCGGTGGATGAAACAGACACATGGGTTCTCGGTGAACCTCTCTCCTCGTAGCTCTGGTGGGAGAACTGCCAGTGATCACTTCACTTCTCGGTGAACCCCTCTCCTCACAGTGGTGGGAGAACTGTCAGTGATCACTTCTCGGTGAACCCCTCTCCTCACAGTGGTGGGAGAACTGCCAGTGATCACTTCTCGGTGAACCCCTCTCCTCACAGGGTGGGAGAACTGCCAGTGATCACTTCTCGGTGAACCCCTCTCCTCACAGTGGTGGGAGAACTGTCAGTGATCACTTCTCGGTGAACCCCTCTCTTCACAGTGGTGGGAGAACTGTCAGTGATCACTTCTCGGTGAACCCCTCTCTTCACAGGGTGGGAGAACTGTCAGTGATCACTTCTCGGTGAACCCCTCTCCTCACAGAGTGGGAGAACTGCCAGTGATCACTTCTCGGTGAACCCCTCTCCTCACAGGGTGGGAGAACTGTCAGTGATCACTTCTCGGTGAACCCCTCTCCTCACAGGGTGGGAGAACTGTCAGTGATCACTTCTCGGTGAACCCCTCTCCTCACAGGGTGGGAGAACTGCCAGTGATCACTTCTCGGTGAACCCCTCTCCTCACAGGGTGGGAGAACTGTCAGTGATCACTTCTCGGTGAACCCCTCTCCTCACAGGGTGGGAGAACTGCCAGTGATCACTTCTCGGTGAACCCCTCTCCTCACAGAGTGGGAGAACTGCCAGTGATCACGTGGGTTCTCCTTGAAGATAATGATGTGTAATCTATTTCACCTGTATTCAAATCGATATTGTGTTTATAACCGTCGATGTTATTAGTGTCTATTTTTAGAGATACGTTTGACACGATAATTGTATTGTTGACGTGAAGGAGAGAACGCGCGCCCCACTCGGAGTGTCAACGAATGATTAATTACTTTCAGAAAACTGAAAAATCTACCGTGGGTTTAATACAATGATCGCGCGCGTTCAGAGCTGTATTCTAAATGATTGACGCACCTACGCACTTTTGCCATTGGCGGTGTCCTTCAATATACTTTAACATGACCTTGAGATGCGGTTAGAGCTGTCACGCTTAATGGAAAGCACTAACTTCGTCACATATCTAAATTCATTTTTCATTCCATATGCCATATTTCATAAGATAAAAACCCACTATCTACAGATTAAAAGAATTTAAAAACAAGAGTTTATTTATTAAATCTAAAATACATATAAGACACGACGTTTCGATCTCACCCTAGAGATCATCGTCAGGTGACGCTTTTCTCACACCTGACGATGATCTCTAGGGTGAGATCGAAACGTCGTGTCTTATATATATTTTAGATTTAATAAATAAACTCTTATTTTAAATTCTTCTAATCTGTAGATAGTGGGTTTTATCTTATTATCCGTTCACCACGTTTGAGTATGGTTATCGTTCTGCCATATTTCATGATGAAAGAAAAAGGCTTGGCTCAATCCCCGCTCAACAGTGAATCTAGATTGTAGGATGGTAAGGATAAGTTCGGAGATGTACGACCAGAAGCCATACTTAAAGCATGTTTTGGAGTTTGATTTCGGAATTGGAATTGCATATTTTTCGAACGCTGTCGAAATCCACATTGCCCGACCGGGGCAATTAGAATCAGTGAAAATACCTGAACGAGAAATAAATTCGTTTGATTAAACATCGTAAACAAGCCGGGAACAATGTTCTATCTAAACTGCTTTTCTGCAACTTCCACAACTGAAAATCGTCCGTATGATCCGGTTGCGAGACGATAGTTCTCGTTCTTACAAAGAACATTATTCATTTCGTGAAATGCAGTACATGAAATATATATGTATGTATAGGCCTACAATGCCAGAGGAACATCGAATTGAGAATGACGCTTTTCTCAAGGCAAAATGAAAGAAAACACCTGGCTTCACATTTCTCGATGTTAATGGACTGAGCTTCCCGAACGCTCAACTATGTCGTTAGATGTAAATGGTTTCAGTTTGAATATTTCATGCTTGTGGCCTCCGGCTGATCGGATACAAAAGTATAAATCATGAACACGGGTTGTTAGAATTTATTGAATTTGTGTCGATAAGCCCCGTAGGCTCCACACTTTATATTAATCGCCTAAGTTGCGTGGACAAGAGTGTTCTTCGTCACGTTACATCCGGCGTGCAGTCTTCGTTACATAACTTCCGGCGCGGTATACGTCACGTCACTTCCGGTCTAGCTGTACGGCGATAGAGGCGTGTGGTAACGAATGTTAGATTCGTCGAGAAGATGTACGGAAGTCAGATTTTGTTCGCACGCGCCATATTATGGCCTTCTATGACAGTCGATTGTGATTTTGTTTTCACTTCGGTCAGCAGCTTGCGCTGGACGTCCAATATTACGCGCTATGCCGTCAGTACCATTATCTCAAAGCGCTCTGATGGACATCTATGAAAAGATAAACTATTAACTTACTCCGTTATTGTTAGTTTCCCAGATTTACGAAAATAGGTCTAATTCTAAAAACGATCTCATATCTCTATCAACTTAATTTATCTTAAATGGATTTCGAAAATTTCGAGAGACCGTCAGTTTACAGTTTATTCGACAAACTCAAGGTCTACAATTTAGAAAATATGAGAGAAAAATATGACAATATACAGAATAACGTGACTCCGTATACCAGTCATTATTTGACACATATGAATCTAATCGTTAATTGGCGATGCTGATCGGGCGCGGAACGGTCGGGGGCTACAGGAAATATCCAACGATTCACAGATTCGCAATTCGAAAGCAATTCCCGGAATGAATTGATGAAATCCGGAGAAAGAGAAAAACTTCATAATATTTGACCACTATGCATAACTCGCTGTTTTAGCTGATGTCGGGTATATTATTGCTCTTACACGGCTCTGCTGGAGGTCTATTGTTCGGCATTTAGGCCTGAAGGTAAAAAAGTAAAATAACACATGTTGCACAATGTGCAGGGCGTGGTCAGTGATGAGATCGTGATGTTTGTGGCTGGAAGTAAGTATATTTCATTAATGGATGATTGTGTTCTCGTGTTTTGAAGTAATTGGATTCACGCGTCGACATGATCGGGCGTCACGAGCAATCCATATCCGCTCTATCTTTCTACAGCTTTCTCCTAATTTCCCTCTATACGTTTTTTCTCCTATTCGCCATCATTTCTATACGCTCTAGATTTTTTTCTCTTGCTCGGGCCTGGTTACGTCGCCGCTTGCGTCAGCGACGTTCATTTAATATCCGTATCATTAGCAGGAGCGGCGCATGCCGTGGTGGAGGTGCGGATATATAAATCACGATCAGCCCCTCCGGGGTGTCTTGTTGGTAAAAAAATTACTCTTTCTTTAGGCTGAAACGCCAATCTCAGGGTTGGTGGCTCCTCTTATGTGTGGGTCGAGAGTAGCGAGTAGAATAGATGTTGGTTCTTCGCGAACCCCTCCCCTTCATAGCTGTTGTGGGAGAGTAGCGAGTATAGAACAGATGTTGGTTCTTCGCGAACCCCTCCCCCTCACAGCTGTTGTGGGAGAGTAGCGAGTATAGAACAGATGTTGGTTCTTCGCGAACCCCTCCCCCTCACAGCTGTTGTGGGAGAGTAGCGAGTATAGAACAGATGTTGGTTCTTCGCGAACCCCCTCCCCCTCACAGCTGTTGTGGGAGAGTAGCGAGTAAAGAACAGATGTTGGTTCTTCGCGAACCCCCTCCCCTCCATAGCTGTGGTGGGAGAGTAGCGAGAAGAACAGATACGCAGGTTCTTAGTGAAAACCTCCTCGTAGATGCGGTGAGAGATTAGTGAGTCGAACAGATGTCATGGGTTCTCAATGAACCCTCTCTCATCGCAGCTGTCGTGGATAGAGAGTATAACGTGCCCCTATATAGTTCTTAGCGAAACCAGCGCTCGCGGCTGTTGTGGGAGAGCAGCGAGTATGAACGAGGTTTCCCTGGGCTCTGATCTGTTCAGAACCAATTGAGATATGCATTTTCCAAATAATCGTGTCAAATCATCCCCAAAAAGGTTGTTGGTTCAGGTTTGAGGGCAAAAGAGCGCGTTCAATCATCGACTCATAATGATTCGAACTCCTTCGTTGCAGTGAAGTCTTTTCTGCACACTCCATCAAAGTCAATGGCGCGCGATCGGATGTATTCAGACGTGTCATGTGGTCGGTCGATTTAATTGAATCTGGATTCTTTTCCCCGAAGAAAAGTCGCTGGCGCTCAAGTATCGTTATAGAATCGGTTTAAAAGCAGCAAAAAGACGGTTACATACATGTATTTGAATAACGAATATCTCGCATGTAGACAAGAAGTATCGATAAAACATGAGACGGAATATTGTAAATCAACCAAAAAAGCCGTAGCTTTAGGCCGACATAAACACGTGTATCGTCTCTAGATAATTCGCTATTTCTACCGATGAACTTTTATCAAGAAGGTCCTCGGGTTAAGATTATAAATTCATGTTCTGTCTGATTGGTTTTCTTCTCTTTTTCGAGACGCGGCGCCGGATATTTTGCGCCGCATTTAACAACGCCGTGTTCTCGGAACAGACGAACCGACGATTAGAAAGTTGAGGACTATTGCAAGTTCATTTTCATGTCGTCTGCATGACGAGCGATCACTGATTGGAAAGTTCTGTTGAAAGTTGTCAAAGGCGTTTTAAAAGATTGTCCTTTAAAAGATCTTGACCGGGGGTTCAGCTTAATGTCTATTTCAACTTTTTGAACTATCGTCGGGTGGCACATCTCTGTCAGTTTTGGTAGTAGATAGCCTACACCAGCTGATATAGGTCCGGGCATGCCCAAGAGAGATGGGCAAGTGATCTAAAATATCGCATTCATATTCATTTTACACTGCATTGAAAGGTTGCCAAAGAGTGTTCTTTTACTTTAAGTCGAATCAGAAAAAAGGCTCCGTTTTTTGAAGTAGCCTAAATTAAGTTTAGAATAAAGCTCACGATCCGCTTCAATCTACAGTTGTGAGTTAGAGTTAACTATGAACTCGGCATCCAGGGTCCAGTTCCACAGTTCCGAGTTAAGATTTAACTCAGTTAACTCCAACTCCACTTTGGAACTGGACCCTGTTCTGTAGTTGTGAGTTTGAGTTAACTATGAACTCGGGATCCGGTTCCAACATTGTCACAACTATCATTTCTTTCGACATTTATTCAAATCTCCTTAAAAGTGTCTTTCGTCCTATGCACGCGCGCTACGTGCAACCAATGGACGATGCATTCGACAGCACAAAGCCCAACGCAAAGCAGATTCAGATTGTAAGGTTATATGTAGTGACCATTGAGATGCGATGACTATCTTTGGTTGAAAAAATACCACTGGGACATAATGAACTTGAACTATTTATGCAAAAAGGACCTGTTTGGCAACCTTGGGTTTCGAGATATTCTATGCAAAAAGGAATCGCGTATTAAGATCTCTAAAACCTCCAGGGAAACCGAGGCCAATATTTTCAAACTCTTGTGTAAACGAACACATCGCCGCAAACCAAATAGAACTCGGTTTAAGTTTGCCATCTTTTCATGCAGATTTTCCCAACACTCCCGCGAGAGGCGACCACGACAGTGGCAGCAGCAGCAGCAGCAGCAGCACCAGCAGCAGCAGCAGTACCAACAGCAGCAGCGACGTCAACGCTGACATTTTCTAAAGTCTCAGTTTTCCGCGTGTCTTGTTCAATCTCGTTAATAACAGAAGCATTGTCGATCCATACGAAACTTTGTCCGGCCCATTTTCCCGAGTTGACCAGACGAGACAAAACACAAAACCGCCGACAGAAATAGCCATTTCCGGCGTGGTGAATACGATAGCCGAGACCAATATCCGCGTAGTTCAGTAAATTGTAGAGAACCGCGGCTGCAGTCTCGGCACGTAGCTACCTATTTGTTAGTTTATTATCGAGTAATGCCATCTTGATCCTCTCTCAACAGAGATCTGTTGCGCGATGAGAGAAAGCTGTGGTCTGCGCTATAGACGTACACGGACACACTAGGGTTTATTACATTTCCTATGACGTGTCCTCGGGTTTTCGCACGATAAAGGACTCGCCGCGGTTCGAGCATTGTAGTTTGCTTATTACAAAAAGCGTAGTCGGGAAGAACGATTACTGCGCTATGCTACCTATGATTCGAACCCAGGACCTCCAGTATGGGAGACAATGCTACATCACCGAGATGAATTGATGGAGAGATTGCCCGGTCCTTGTAGCGACCATTTAGCTATAGTGACCAGTCAGGTGCAGTGACTCACAAACAATCCCCGCTATCATTCTTTGATCACAAGGTTTCGTATTATTAAATTCTAAAAAAAGAATGGGGGACTGGAATTCTTAAGCGAGAATGGGGGACTGGAATTCTAAAGCGGGGCTCGATCCATGCAACCTCCAGCATGCCAGCCGAGCATGCTAACCACTAGACCATAGACCCGTATAGTGCTTGCTAGCGTTTGGGGGTGTGTATGGTCAGTGTATGGTGGCCAGTCAGATATAACGGTCGCCAAGTCAGGTGTGATAGAACATACGCTACATTCAAATCAACTTCAGATTTCAAGGATAAAAGGATTTCTTTTCAGGCCCGATTTCAGGACATTTTTTGTAGTGTAGATTGTGCGAGCGTAATATCTCGTTCGAGCAGCGACGTAGAACATGCTGCCGCAGTTCTTGGAAAACTCCTCACAGCTGCAGAAGTGGGCGCGAAGAGATGATATCACAGTTTTCCAATCATGTTTTTCTCAATCTTGCTCTTAATCTGCACGGAGGCTGTTCAATCTTATACGTGTCGTTCCCGCAGTTTATTTGATTCGCACGGAATCGTTCGCCATCCAGTTACCAAATCAGAAGCGCACGAACTATAGTCTTAGGCTATACTCTTTTTTTCTAAATTAGTTTATGCTCACGAATCATCAGTTTTCACACGGCTCATCTCAACTCCCCGATAGAGATTGCAAGCGCACAAACACAACATGTGCGTGTTTTTTTCTGTATAGAAATCAATGCGCATCGCAGACGACATCGATCAAAAGTATGTATTCCACCGCGCGCAAAATAATCCATAATCTCATCGACCGAAAATATGTCCAGAATCTGACGCTCGGCTGGAGATGGAAAGTGAATACTTCAATCACCTTTCTGAGTGCAGCAAGGATGGCGATGGAACTCTCTTAATGTATACTAGGACACGCGTCGGAGAAAGATATCAGAGGGGGCTCTGAGGACTATCGAACTTCTACCATGTTTACATTCGTCGCGGCCTAGCTTGAAATTTTGTCATAGATCACTAACGAACTAACTCATTTTTTTCTGACGGTGGTATGTTGGGAATATTGAATCATTACCGGGTTTACATTCCTCGTCAGTGTCCAGCTTGTAATTTTGTTATACCCCCCACTAATGATCTGTGAATATTGTTTGCTCTGCTATTAGTGAGAGGCCATGTTCGGCATCATATTTTATTGATACCTAGTTAGAAAACCGTTAATTTGTACATGTATACCTCGTTATTATTGGAAATGATTTGTAAAGTGCGCCCTGCGTTAATGAGTATATAGTGTGAATTTCCCATATCGATGAAATATGTAATGAAGCCCGCATTCATAAAAACCAATCCATTTCCATAGTTGAGTTAGAGTTACCTCTGAACTCAGGATCCAGTTCCCGAAAGTTGTGAGCTAAGATTTGTTTGCCATATTAGAGTTTATTATCAAATATACCAATACAAGAAAGTGTCAATCTGACATTTTATGCTGTGTTGAATATGAACAGTGTTTTATAGTATATTTCATAGTATATTGGTGAGATAGATTGTATTTGAAAATACAACAGTGTTTGTTGTGTTAGTTACAGGTTAAGGTGGTTTTCTGTGCACATCTTTCAAGGGACATGGTGAATATTCGTTACGTATTATTCGAATTGTCGCGAATGAAATTGCCAGTGTTTGAAATTAATTAAGAGGTTTGTTCGAAGTTGTGATTCTTGTCGCCATGAAGTAGAAAACGCATTTTGAGTTGATATTAAGGGTGTCAAATATATAGAAAAAATATAGCGAGCTAAGTTTCAAGTCTTCAACTCAGTTCACTCGAGCGCGGCTCCGGTTACACAGCAGTTGTGAGTTAGAGTTAACTCTGAACACAGAATCCAGTTCCACGGTTTGTGGAACTGTGGGCGCGGGAACCGGGTCCATTCGTACGTGTCTCACAATCGGTGAATATATTTTGTATTTGTTCCCTTGACTAAAACCGATGTTTCTGGTCATTAAAAGAACTCTCCGGACCAAATTGAATTGTTTCCGCCTATACGTTTATTGAACTATCCGGTAGAAATTGTTTTCCTGTGTCGCATCAATGAATAATTTATTGATATCACCTGCGGCATTAACCCTACAAACACAGTTCGGCAGTGAATATTATCAGGTCCGCAGTGAATAAATCAATAAAAGTCCCTAGCGAGGAATGGCAACTGTGCTAGTAACTTTCCTACGAAATCGTGTCC
Organism: Tubulanus polymorphus; assembly: GCF_964204645.1. Classification (NCBI taxonomy): domain Eukaryota; kingdom Metazoa; phylum Nemertea; class Palaeonemertea; order Tubulaniformes; family Tubulanidae; genus Tubulanus; species Tubulanus polymorphus. The sequence goes on from NC_134034.1 coordinate 11,474,738, forward strand.
CAATAGTGATATACGATTCGAGCTCAAAGACTACAAAAACCTTTCCTTAGTTTTTGTAGGTTTCTAAGCGTTAAAATGGTATAATTCGACTATGCCATAATCTGACGACCGCAAACCGGAAATTTCCAAGATGACGTCATAAATGGCCGCCAAAATACTAAAATGGCAACAACGAAGTCTTTGAACTTTACAACTTCTTCAATCTTTTTAGTTTTCATTCCCAGAGGTCTAATACAGGGGCGCAGATTTTGGAAAATTGGAGGGCAGACGAAATTACTAAGGAATTGTTTTCTGATAAAGCGGGTGCCACGCCGACCCACCCTAGGTGTTAGATATTTTTAAGGAAGGACACCCAAAATATGCGATTTCCAAGAGGATGAGTGTGAAATGTGCAGGATTTTACAATCTTTGTCTTGACGAAAAGGACAACTTCAATGGAAGGACGGAGGCCCGGACCCCGAAACCACTCCCTAAATCTGCCCCTGTAATGACAGAATTCATTATATATAACACCGAGTTGCTATTCGTGGCTTTTTGCTTTCATTGCACCCACATTATAGAATGCTTAACCCCAAAAATATTCGTGAAACCATTATAGAATGCTTGACCCCAAAAATATTCGTGAAACTCCGACCGTTTCGTCTTTCAAATCACACATAAAAACTTTTATTTCGAAAAACAATGCTTTAATTGTTTAATTCTGCTGTAATGTTTAGATGTTTTAGTCTAATGTAAAGTTCAATGATTATGTCTTTATACTTTATAGAGTTGCGTTGTATAAGCAAATTACTGTTTTTATGAATGTGATTTATGTCCAGAATCCAAAAATCAAAAACGATTACGGAAGCTAGAATTAGAAAAGAAAGAAACGCGAATTCGGTTGTTATATTGTGCAATCGGTTTTTCAAGGTTTCAATTGAAATTCGATTTTGATAAATATGAACTGTTGACGACGGCGCGGATGTTTTTCGTGTCGTTCCGTGTCTACAGCTCGGCCCCCGACCGCGTTAAAAACGAAACATTCATCGTCTGCGTCGCGATTCGGCGTCGTCTGCGCGCAGCGGAAAATGATCGATGATTTCGAACGTCTCGCTATTTCCCCCCATTGAGAGACCGAACGGAGAAACAATATTCGAATAATAATGCGCGAATTGTTTAACGTCGAATACTTTCGGTTTAATTGAGCGCGCGATTATCATCGATCAACTGTATTATGGGGGCGGGGGCACGAGCTGGGATGGAAAATTGGATTGCCTGAAAGCAGTGGGCATAGTAGGAGTGATTGTTATGTTTGGTATGATGTTTGGAGAGACGGGAATATTGGAAATGGTTGGTCTGGGTCGGAGGCAGGGAGGCAGTTATAAAGTTGGAGAGAGTATGGAATCGGGCGTTTTAGTAGGGATGGCAAGAAACTCAGAAGGTTTATACTAGTTGGAATAGGATTTAGTGGTGAAGGCCAGGGCGGAGCCAGGAAGGCGGAGAACCAGGGTTCTGAAGGGCACAATAGTAATCGCGAAGGGTACCCGACATGGCGAGCGCCGAAGACGCGACATTTTGAAATGTTGGTATTCTCGAAGGCTATTTGATGGAAATTTGATGGATGTCACGAAACAAAAAAAAATGTTTTCCTAGAAATTTTGGGGGCACCTCTGAAAACTGTAGGGGGGACTAGCCCCCTGGTCCCCATGGATCCGCCCTCGTGAGGCGCTCCGAAAGATCGGGAAGCATGGATGTATGGAGGAAGCGCGGGGGGTAGGATCAAGCGGGGAGGTTCGACCTCACTGGGTCAACGGATGAGGAAGACATGTGGGTCCTGTCATATTACAGACGTCAGAATGAGTTAACATCGTCGTCATAGTAATGATTTACCTGTGGCTGCTCTGATATTGTACGTATCGAATAAACTTATTCATATACATAATATAAATTGATGTCTTAGTCATTTGTCTTTTTCGCTATGAGTTAATTTCTGGGAATGAATTACTGTAAATAGTGATTGAGCACGTATTTATAAATTGGATATGATCCCTGTGGGGGTAATAGCGACGCCTGTATTTATGCCGCCCTTTGAACGACCTATCCACGTGTGTACAGACTGTGCATCTGGAAGGGAGAAAGGATCTTTTCGTCGCTAAGCGAACATAGTATGACGTTACCGAATATTGCCGATTGAGGCCCGAAGTAATTTCTTCTTCCTTAACAAATAGAATCGGTCAAAAGTTTAAAGCTCGTTTTAGAAAGCAATTGCGCGGGTTAAATTCACTCTGTACTCAGTTCCACAGTTGTGTGGGTTTGATCTGTTTCTGGATCCAGTTTCACAGTTGTGTGGTTTGATATCACTCTGGACCCAGTTCCACAGTTGTGTGTGGAGTTTGACTCTGAACTCAGTTCCACAGTTGTGTCTAGTTTGACTCTGAACTCAGTTCCACAGTTGTGTCTAGTTTGACTCTGAACCCAGTTCAACAATATTGTGTCGTTTTAATTTGACTCCGAATCCAGTTCCACAGTAGCGTAGGTTTAATTTGACTCTGAAACAAGTTCAACAGGTGTGGGACTAAATCGAATACGTTTATCAGTTCGTCACTAATTGCAGTTTCCACATTTAGATACGTTCACCCGTTAGCAACAGCTAGCAGCAGTTCTGCAGAAGGTGACTCGAACGTTGCGCATGCGCGTGCGTCAGGCAGATGGAAATAGCCGACAGAGCTAAACAGTCAACTCAAACAGACGACGCTCTTAACACGCGCACCGAATTCCTTGACATCAAGTTATCCTAAATATCTACAAATCTCGTGCGAAAACTACCGTATTTTACGCGAATCGTCTAACGCGCGCAAGACCAGGAATCATCTTCGAAATATCGAACTTATTCGTAGTTTTAGGACGGATAGCGCGCTCTACGCGAGCTTCAGGCGGAGTTTATCGAAAACACAATAAGGAAAAAACATCTCGACGGAATTCAAGGTAAAGATTTTCTACATCGGTCGACAATGCTTATAAACTGTATCATCGGGTCGTTATAATATGTTCAATAGCAAAGTCGCCATCCACTTACTCATAGGTTCTAACGTAGTTGAAATAAATTTTAGGTCATATATCTAACCATGAAAACCTGCACGGTTAACTTTGACTCTAGAGTCTAATCTTTCTAGAAAAACGAATCTTTTTTTTGATGTAAGAAAAATGATTGTACAATGTAGCATAGTTTACCGGTGACAACTTGAAGCTGAATCAAATTTCTCACTCAGCCATCGGTGAAGCGTCGTTTATCCGTGGTTTTACGGGTCATCTGTTAATTTATCTATTCTGTCAAGTGGTTATAGTATCGGCGTGATCGGGGGTGGGGATGAGGGGGGAGAGACGGAGGTACGATTCGATCTCCCTCGCAGCCGGGTATGACCCTTGTTAACGCCGCTAATGAGCCGTGTAGATTCTGTCTGTCAGGGCGCTGTAAAACGGGGTCGAATATGAAGTCTTACTGAACTGTGCCCCCCCCCCCTCCCCCCAGAACATCAGAATGGTGTATCTTTACAAGTAAAATTGCTAAAATATTCGTGCTGACACAGCATCCACTGCTAATAATATATAGAATATTGTTTTTATTTTCGTCATTCATATATTTTGTACAATTGTTACATAGACCTTGGGTTTGTCAAATAAGCTAAATTAGACCCCCGCCCGCTCGCCCCCAGCCGCTCAAACTCAAATAAACTTCAACGAGTTCAGATGTTTGATCATTGATTACATTAATTACAATCTACTTTACAATCTTAGAGCAAAGGGTTCATCGGCGGTTCGTTAGGGAACCTCGTGGTTTTGTTTGAACTGTTCAGGTTCTTCAGCATTATAGAATCTAGACTGAGGTTCTTTGAGAGACTTGTGGTTCATTCCGTTTACGATTGAAAATTACTTTTTGGTAATCCGATGGGGTATTTACGGAGGCAGTCGCCCTTCCTGATTGCAATTCTTAAGTTAGTCGATTATGTCTTGTTCATGGAGGTAATCACATTTTCTAGATGTGTTTCCAACTCCAATTATATCAGAAAATCCTACGACGTCATTAAGTTTTTTTATATCATACATATGTAGCCATCTTTTCTCGAATATGCGATAGGAAAAATACAATAGCTGCCGATATTGATATTCAATACTGTGAATGATGATTTTGATGAGTGGTTTCCGTTCGGTTACAGGCGTTCATGTTTGAGCCGCGCGATATTGATCGCCGTGTGTGGAGGCTTTTGAAGGATCAATCACTCGGTAGTATGATTGATCCTCGGGTATCATTGAATGTGTAAATATTGATGGTGCTCGGGAATTCAATCTTTATTCAACCGTGTGCCACTGACATCGAGTGTGTGACTAGGGGAGAGATAGGTGCTGCTGCCTGAACTATATCAGAACTCAGTTGATTTATAGGAATTTGACGTTTAGGACGGATATCAACAACCATCAATTTCTGATTGATACGTACGAAGTTGACAAGAAAAAGAATTTGAAAGATCGAGTGATCTGATATAACGAAGGAATCAATTTTAGGATAGTAAGACTAAGTTGACAATAAATCAGACGAATGTTAAGTTGACAAACGAAATAGTAAGTCGACAAAGTACTAAAAAGTAAGATCTTGATTCGACAAATGTTGATATGTTGACAGTAAATTAGACAAATATTAACTTGACAAAGTACTAAAAAGTGAGATCTTAATTCGACAAATGTTGATATGTTGACGGTAAATTAGACAACTATTAAGTTGACAAAGTACTAAAAAGTAAGATCTTAATACGACAAATGTTGATATGTTGACAGTAGATTAGACAAATATTAAGTTGACAAAGTACTAAAAAGTCGGGTAGTAGTTCGACACATGTTAAGTCGACGAGGTGTTCACAAATTGTTGTAAGTCGACGACAAAGGAAGTTGATTGAGAGGATGTAGGAAGTTGAACAGGACAATAGCGATGCCGGATTCGATGATAATTTCATTGCATTTCAAAACCCGCTTTTATCCTAAAAGCGCCGCTCCTTAATTCTCACAATTTAATCTGCGGTTGTATTGTTTCGAAATTGTAATCATTCTGTTAAGACGCCACTCTCTCTCTCTCTCTCTCTCAAATTCCGCCGGTAAGACGAAACGAAACAAGTTGATAATTAATCAAAATGAAACGACGATTTGTACAAATGATTATTTCGATTGAAAAACGCTAAAGGAAATGAAATGAAATCCGTGCTGAGTTTGACGAAGAGCAGCTATCACGTTGCCTCCGGATTCTCGTTGTTGTAACGCGAAAAAGAGCCGCATTAACATCCATTCGCTATTTGAGCTTAACGCGCTTTGCTGTGGTCTATAGCACAAAACAACAAGATTTGTTCAATCAAAATTCTACCGTTAATTTTCTGAAACGAATTTCAAATTGATTAAGTTTTAGAAAATCTAGTATCCTATTTCTCGAGCAAATAGTCTGACTTAATTAAACCTGGCATTTAGAATCGTGATAAGCTTAGTAATGTTCGTCGTATCGTAATCTTTAAAGATGTTTTGAAAATTATTGAGTCGAAAAAATCGACAGCGTTTGAGTTGGATTTCACAGAGCAGTCGAACAGCGGCGGCGAACGCGCGAAGAGACGTTTTCATCGCTACGGATGAAAGAAGTTTTTTTTCTTCCCGGCGAAAAATCTGTCGGTTTCGTTTCGCCATCGATTCTTGTGTGAAGCGCTGATGTAACTAACTTTGTACCGTTCGCTGCGAGACTTTGTTTAGAAAAACTAAATTACCGAAAAACCACGGCTGACAGTTGCGCCGACGTAGTCATTTCAAGACTACCAAATTAGTCATATTGCCAATTTATGAACTTAAGAATAGTCATAGTTCATTAATTTACTTGTACAACCAATCCAACAGCTTAATACCAGTCTAAGCTCATTTTCGTTCTTTAGCCAATCTAACAACTAAAGACCAGTCTAATTTCATTGGTTTTTTACCAATCTAACAACTTAAGACCAGTCTAAGCTCATTTTGGTTCTTTAGCCAATCTAACAACTTAAGATCAGTCTAAGCTCATTTTGGTTCTTTAACCAATCTAACAACTTAAGACAGGTCTGAGTTTGTTTTGGTTATAAAAGGCCAAAATGGCTACGCAACTGCGAGGAAATCATACCTCTTCATAAACTCAGATTTAGTTCACATATAGCGCGATTCTATTATATTCACAATTATAGAAATTATATATAGATTTATTTCGAAAAGAAATCCAACCGTTGTCCGAATGTACGCTAGCGACACCTGGCGGATCCTCACTTGCCACAAGCTCCAATCCTCGATCGAACGAAGATTCATTAAGTAGCTGTTATTGTTACTGTTTTGTTTTCACCTCCCATGTATCCACATCCCGGCGCAATTACTTGTTAATTTCCTGTTTACTCAACTAAGGTTCCAATGTGTTCTGAATACATAATGAACACGCAACTCTCTCGTGACGTCATGCCGGTCATTACTTGACCGTAATTAGTGTATTGCATGATTACAATTAAATCCTAGAACTCTGAGATCCGATTCCAGTCGTAATTAAGTCAAATAATGACCTCTTGAATAACCTGATTTTCAGACACGATATTTTGACAGCTCGGTAAATATGGATTCATGTAGAAACACCTAGCATTTCACTTGTCAAAACTGAAGATACGATATCGATATTCGATCGATTTTAGATTCTACTGGAGAAGGTTTGATGACCTTTGTGTACCACTAGGTGCATTGCTGGATCTAGGTGCGCAGTTCGGCTGGTAGCGACCCCGGCGAGTCTTGAGTTTAAGGGGTTCGCGAAACGGCTTTAGTGAGTTAGTGAGTTCGAATCCCTCGACGGACGAACATTATATGTACCGGGAAAATCTGAAGATGTCATTGGAGGATTTATGGATGAGTCAACTATCTTTTACGAGGGGAGAGCCTATATCGGAGACAGGTGAAATGTCGCGATGTCGTAAGTGGGATTTATGGAGGCAGCCCTTCTCCCCGAAAGGTCTATAAATCCTATAAATGCGGACTGGTCGTCGGTTGTATATCATCGCGTAACTTTTCGTATATTAATATGACGAATATTCGCGGTGGAATTTGTCGTGCGTGCCAGCGACAAATAGCAATTTCTGCTTCCTTCCGTTCGTCTGCTGCGGTTTGGTCACGTGTCACACTCGCCGGTCTATTACCGATGAATCGACATCGCAAATTACCCGTAATATTCTACAAACTCAGACGGATCTAAATCTCTCGCCGCTGAACATTTTTATAAATCAAATTGCGACGATGTAATTATTGTGTAATATCGTCGACGTATATTTAAATTTACGACGCTTTTTGCTTTTGAGAAATGTTGCTGAAACGGTTCCATATCACGTAATATTCGAATGAATATTCATTATACTGATCGCTACAGAATCGAGTGCCTAGATTCTGTACTACGTTAAACCCTACTAAAACAGTTTCGATTTCCCAATTCGATTCTGGAACCTGCTCCACAGTCGTGTGGGTTTAATTTGAATCTGAACCCAGTTCTACAGTTCTGTGTGGGTTTAATTTGACTCTGAACCCAGTTCTACAGTTGTGTGTGGGTTTAATTTGACTCTGAACCCAGTTCTACAGTTGTGTGTGGGTTTAATTTGACTCTGAACCCAGTTCTACAGTTGTGTGTGGGTTTAATTTGACTCTGAACCCAGTTCTACAGTTGTGTGTGGGTTTAATTTGACTCTGAACCGAGTACCACAGTTGTGTGGGTTTAATTTGACTCTAAACCCAGTTCTACAGTTGTGTGTGGGTTCGATTTGACTCTGAACCCAGTACCACAGTTGTGTGGGTTTAATTTGACTCTGAACCCAGTTCTACAGTTGTGTGTGGGTTTAATTTGACTCTGAACCGAGTACCACAGTTGTGTGGGTTTAATTTGACTCTAAACCCAGTTCTACAGTTGTGTGTGGGTTCGATTTGACTCTGAACCCAGTACCACAGTTGTGTGACTTTAATTTGACTCTGAACCCAGTTCTACAGTTGTGTGGGTTTAATTTGACTCTGAATCCAGTACCACAGTTGTGTGACTTTAATTTGACTCTGAACCCAGTTCCACAGTTGTGTGGGTTCAATTTGACTCTGAATCCAGTACCACAGTTGTGTGACTTTAATTTGACTCTGAACCGAGTTCCACAGTTGTGCGGGTTTAATTTGACTCTGAACCCAGTTCTACAATTCTGTGTGGGTTCGATTTGACTGTGAATCCAGTTCCACAATCGTGTGTGTTAAATTTGTCCCAGGTTCCAGTTCCATAGTTATGTGGCATTAATCCAGAATTCTCCGACCCAGTTCCACAGTTTGTCGACGACAGACAGATAAATGTCTTTCGTGCCTTCAGACCATGAATATCCCAGGCGCACTTTATACGACGTTCAACCTGCGAAAACAAAATCCGATAACATTAAACGCTGCGTCGGTTTGATGATAAATGCCTTTGAGTCGGCGAGATACAAACCACGCGCGACAGCGACCAGAAACAAAAATATCGCCTTTTTGCACATTTGCAATATCCGGAAAATCCATGAGCTGCAACAATTTGTACGCACGCCATTGACGACGTTGGTTATGCGTGATTGTGCGTGCGGATGTGCGTGCGATTCCGCTTGTCGTTTGCCGGAGTAACCGACCGCCATTGCGTGGGCAATTATTTCTAAAAATACACGGTTCGTTACTCAGTCGACGATGACAAACTCTGGTTTAGATCGTCCTCCGCTAATGAAGTTACACAAAGCCGGACGATTTCTTTTCCCTTTCATTGCGATTGTTTTTGATTGGAGAGATACGGAAAATATGTATACACGATTAACGGGACAATATGCGGAAGTTTGACAACTTCCGGTAGATATAGCAGACGTTTAGATTGCTCTGTAAACTCGGATAAATCTATCGATAATGGTTTATACCAATTACTGGACTACAAGGCATCATATACCTCAGTAACTTTGCATCCCTTTTTGTTGTGTGGGTTTAATTTAACTCTGAATCCAGCTCCACAGATGCGTGGGTATAATTTGACTCTGGACCCAGTTACACAGCTGTGTGGGTTTAATTTGACACTGGATCCAGTTCCACAGTTGTGTGGGTATAGTTTGACGCTGCAACCAGTTCCACAGTTGTGTGGGTTTAATTTGACACGGGATCCAGTTCCACAGTTGTGTGGGTATAATTTGACGCTGCACCCAGTTCCACAGTTGTGTGGGTTTAATCTAGTTCCGATCCCAGTTGTATAGGTTCAATGTGACTCTGCACCCAGTTCCACAGTTGTGTGGGTTTAATTTGACTCTGAATCCAGTTCCACAGTTGTGTGGGTTTAATTTGTCTCTGATCCCAGTTCCACAGTGGTTGGGATTTAGTTGACCCTGGATCTTCTACAAAGTTGTGCGAGTTTAATTCAACTCACTTCCTCGATTCTAGGTCAGTTTAGACTTTGACCGACGTTCTGAACTTTTTGCTACAAGCAGACGTTAGAATCAGCCGAACGATGACGTAACACTCTCCAGACGACGGCAAAAAAATTAGATTCGAAAATTACGCTCAAATGCATCCTGGCTGTTCGTCGTTAATCGGCTGAATTCGATACACCAGTTGGAATTCCACCTGGATTCATTAGAAATGCGTAAAAACTCCCATGAAATTGATTTAATTTGATGCTTTTTCTAAATGGAAATTTTCGTTTTCTTCTTATTTCAGTTAAAACTTCGGATCTTCATACAGCTGCAGCAGCAGCAACAGCAGCAGCAGCAGCAGCGCCAGCAGCATGGACCAAATCACTAGATTCTAGAAACGAACGTGGTAGAATAAACAGATGCGGAAAATGGCGTGTAATTTGTCAGGTGGTACTACGGCGATCGGTGTGATTATAGCCCTGATCATCTGCAGACAATATCAGGTAACCTTTGTATTTATTTCTAGTGGTTGGTGCAACCAGCACAATCAGCAGGCCGAAAAGTTTAAATCTTTTCCGTGAATTCTCTGAAAACCATTTTTAAGGAATGAAAACGTTGCCTTGGTTACGGTTTTTGGAGAAAAACCGAAAATTCACGGATTCATTCTTTTTACTAACATCAACCGTTCATTACGTGACGTCACAGCCGAAGATTACCGATGATTGCCGATCTTTTTAACTGCTTTTAAGAGTAATTATTTTATAATTAGTCTCACAGTCAAAGTGTTGAATGATATTTCAAAAATGTCTTCTCCGACTCATCATTGGGTCATTTTACCAATATGTGAAGTAGAAATTATATGATATCACTCAAATAATGATCCGTCACAATTGATTTAAATATCTCACATCATTAGTCGACAAAAACCCCACAATAAAAGAAAAAGAGGAAAAACTATCTGATAGTTTGACGTTTCGACTCAAATCTATGAGCCATTTTCAAAAACTGATTTATTGTACAGTTATAACATTACAAAATATAGCAACAAGGTAACATATTGGACTGCCACTTGTCTATCGAAACCAATCTCACATCATTTCCGATTGTGGCGCTTATATAAAACTCTTCATCCGCTTCGAATTACGAAATCTTGACTGTTTTAGACTGGTACTTTCTAAGCCGTTATTCGCGCGAATCTAAATATATATAATTTCACATTTAAACGCGTTATATTCGAAAGCGGAGGCGCCGGTTCGATTTTTCGAGTTGATACCTATTTGTTCTACGCCGATTTGAATATATAACAACCTCGGGATATTATTTTCTCGAATTTCCTCACTTCAAATGATATTCGCGCTCTATTTAATGCATATTGAGTTTTCACACGAGTCTTGCCTCTCATCCAGGCCCCGCTCATGTAACAACGCTTTAATAAATCAGCTACTTTTAAAATCTATTATTCAATAGTCGCGTTGGTGTAATTTTCTATATATTACCGATGCGTCATAATAGCACGATGCGAAAGGCGTTTCCGTTTGACATAGTTCGGCAAATCATCCCAAATAGTCTTCAAATCATCCCAAATCGATTGCGTGTTTTTTTTCATCGATTTGATGATTAGATTTAAAAGATTTAATCATTTTTTATGAAAATCTGTAAAACCAGTCGATTTCTTCAATGATTCAATTTATCTTTAAGAAACCACCACCCCCCCCCCCTCCGAGGTGACACGGGGAAAAATTTATTCTTATTTGGTTCCCTCGAAAAACATTTCCATCCAACGAAAAAAAAAACTTTTTTCACCATGTCAGGAATTTCATCTTTTCGAGAAACTCGACCGTTGTCGTCTTTACTCACGAATCTAATCGATGCTGATTGCGAGTGGAACAGCGCGAAATATCCAACGATTCAGATTCGCTCGAAAGCAATTCTTGAAATAATCGGCGAAAGAGTTGATGGAACAAAACTTCATAATATCGACGGCTTCAACCCCGGTTTATTTTCATAATCGACATTTCATGTTTTCGAGCTTCGAAATTTCGGTCCAAGAAAAGATCCCCTCGTCCGAACAGGATTTATTATTGACCATGGATAGTTATTTGGAACCTTCCTGATGCGCGCGACAAGCACCGACACTTAAAACACTTCGGAAAATGGGATGACGTGTCTCGATTCGAGACCAAATCGTTGTCTCCTGTTGAGACCCGGTTACCATCCATTACGATTTAAATCTGAAATTGATTTTGGAATTGACAGTTTTTTTTTGTGAACCACCAGGATGCAAGACTCAGCTACGAGGTTGCGTGGGTTTGATTTGACTCTAGATATGATAGTGGGAATTGAAATAATCTCATCTCAAACCGTGGAACTTGGTATGGATTTGTCTATGGATTCAGCTACAGTTGTATGGTTTTAATTTCGCTCGAACAAAGTTCTACAACGATGCGTTCAATATGACTCTAAACCCAGTTCCACAGTTGCGTGGCTTTAATTTCCCTGTTCGTCAGTTTTGTGTGATTTACCCTGTAATTACCCAGCTCTACTCTGTACAGTAGTACCCTGTACCCAGTTCTACAGTTCGATGGGTTTATTTTGACACATAGATCCAGTTCCACAGTTGTGTGTGTTTAATAAGTGTCTGGACCAATTTCCACAGTTTGTGTGTGTTTAATTAGTGTCTGGACCAAGTTCCACAGTTAATGTGGGTTTAATTAGTGTCTGGACCCAGTTCCACAATTTTTTGTGTGTTCAATTAGTGTCTGGACCAAGTTCCACAAGTTTGTGTGGGTTTAATTTGACAGTTCTTTTTCGGGGCCACTTTTCGTGTGACAGTCTGGCGCGCGAGTATGGGGATAATTTTCGTTGAATGCTGGGAGCAATTTTCAGACTGGTCGCATTTCGATGTCAGGTGAATTAGTTTGAAATGATGTATTAGTTTCTGATTGGATAATAATCTCATGAATATGCCCAGCAGACGGCTGGTAAGCTGCTCCAGTGTACACCGCTTACTCGCATTACGCGCCTATCTCGAAAGAAAACTTATTCTAATCTGGATAATTCTATTAACACCCGCTCCCTACCAGCGCCTGCAAGCATGATCTACATCTGTGTTAAAAAAGCTAATGAATTTAGATTCACCGAGTTCGGTTCACCTAGCGCAGAGGTGACGGTACAAAATGACACCAGGCCGATTACACTGCCTTCGTCAGAATGCCTGATGGCATCGAGACTCGACCAAGGCACGAAAAATCAGAAAGAAATATAGCCTTCCTCGATGTCACGATGTCCGCACTACTCTCTTAGTTATGAAAATGGCTCATAAATTAAAAATTTAGTATAAACGTCACTACTCTCTTAGTTTTTGAAAATGGCTCACAGAATTGAGTCTAAACGTCACTACTCTCTTAGTTTTGAAAATGGCTCATAGAATTGAGTCTAAACGTCACTACTGTCTTAGTTTTTAAAAAATGGCTGGAAGAATCGAATCTTAACGTCACTACTCTCTTAGTTTTTTAAAATGGCTGATAGTATTGAGTCTACGTCACTACTATCTTAGTTGTTGTGAAAATGGCTCATAGAATTGAGTTTAAACGTCACTACTCTCTTAATTTTGAAAATGGCTCATAGAATCGAGTCTAAACGTCACTACTCTCTTAGTTCTGAAAATGGCTGATCGAATTGAGCTATAACTATCTTAGTTTTTCCTCGTAATTGTCGCTCTTTCTTCAACGACTAACGTCATTTAAGGCTCGGAAATATAAACAATATCCAATCAGTAGAGAGTTACGCGCCGTACACTATTAGCGGGGAATATATTGAGAATGACAGGCGTTATATTAAACGTTTCGTACTAAGTGGTACAAGTAGTTCTCAGTCTGTCGACTACTATATTTCACGGCAGTGTAACTCAGACGCGGGAGTCGTATGCATCATCGTGGAACTAATAATTCCCGTGTCAAACACGTGTCAAATATTCCTGTGTGCGGGCCCTGTGTGTGTCGCGTGACAAACACGGAGTTGAATAACATTAATGAACTTTTCTCCCGTGGGAGACTGTTTGTAGACCCCTCCCGCGCATGTGTTTATAAATGCGTTATGGTACAGCCCTGAGTCAACTTCGGTTATCCGAGTTAGTCGACTAAAGTCGAACTAAACGAAACCGAATGCCCGTTAGTCGAAACTATATTCCGGAAATAGTTCGAAAATCAAGCGAATTCCGCTATTAGTCCCGACCACTAGTCGACTAGATACGAAAACCGAATTTGGCCCGGGGTCAACTTCGGTTTTCGTAGCTATAGTCGACTAGTGGTCGGAACTAATAACCGAACGCACTATAGTTCGGTCGTAATGTATTCCACAGTGTCGGCCATCTTGGAAATGGATCGGCACTTCAGCGACCGCGCTCAATCCCGGGGACCATAGTTCCGAAGCCCAGGGCAAACTTCGGTTATCGGAGTTAGTCGACTATAGTCGATCTAAATGAAACCGAATGTCCGTTAGTCGGAACTGCGGTCCGGAAATGGTCGACCACGCAATATGAGCACGGTCGCTACAGTTCAGACCTAGGTTCAAGTGCTATAGGCCTATCATAGTGCGTCCATCATAACATAATACATGCATGTCAAATATATTAATTCTATGAAGACCTTCATGACGCCAATGGTAATCATTCTGAGGCCATATCTGAGCATCTAATTTTCCACGGAAGCTCCCCCGACCTTCACCAAGAACTTTAGCGTGTGATGTTAGACCTGGATCGTGTAGAGCGGAGATCACTGCGGAAACAACCACTTCCAGTTCCGGTCGAACCCCAGGCCCTGTTCAGTTTTCCAACCAGGTTGAAATTGACCCTCCCCGGAATTTTTCTTCACTCTCTATTCACGACGAAACTCCCGTATTAGACTTACGAATTCCAGTGGGATAAACTGACTCCAGTAACTGTGGAACAAACTGACTCCAGTAACTGTGGAACGAACTGACTCCAGTAACTGTGGAACAAACTGACTCCAGTAACTGTGGAACGAACTGACTCCAGTAACTGTGGAACAAACTGACTCCAGTAACTGTGGAACAAACTGACTCCAGTAATTGTGGAACGAACTGACTCCAGTAACTGTGGAACAAACTGACTCCAGTAACTGTGGAACAAACTGACTCCAGTAACTGTGGAACAAACTGACTCCAGTAACTGTGGAACAAACTGACTCCAGTAACTGTGGAACAAACTGACTCCAGTAACTGTGGAACAAACTGACTCCAGTAACTGTGGAACAAACTGACT